>NC_059110.1:13782162-14004662 GCF_020740685.1 Jaculus jaculus | reverse complement strand
AAGCCGAGCTGGACTCTGATATCTTTAAATACTTCATTAAAGAGTCCAAAAGTGCAGCACACACAAATGAATTCTTTTCTTTTATAATAAATTTTCCATTTCATGAAGTAGGTTAGAATTAGAGCATACTTTATATTCATCCTATATAGTATGGTTTTCACTAAGCTTTAATGGTCAGCATTCAGCCACCATGACAGTCACGACAATCCATTATGTTTCCTCTGACAATGCTGCATGACAACATTTTCACGACATGGAATTTTGCCCTCTTTATGAGAAATAAAGGAAAACATCTTGACCTTAGCATCAGAAAGGACTATGCATTTCTTCTTTGAAATGTCTTTTAAGGGCTGGAGAGATGGTTCCGCGGTTAAGGTGCTTGCCTGCAAACCTAACGGCCTGGGTTATATTCTCCAATACTCATATAAAGCTAGATGCACAAAGTGGCACATGCATCTGGAGTCCTTTTGCAGTGGATGGAGGCCCTGGTGCACATACATATTCTCTCTCTTCTCTCTTTCCTCTCTCTCCCTCCTTGAAAATAAATACAGACAGAGAGAGAACGAGAGAGAGAGAGAAACCTGGGTGTATGCACCACCCTGCCCATTTGGCTTTACATGGGCAATGGGAAATCAAACATGGGTCTTTAGGTTTTTCAAACAAGCACCTTAACCACTAAGCCATCTTTCCAGCCCTAAAAATGTTTTTTTTTTGTTTGTTTGTTTTTAAATACATAGCCTTTGATTTATTTCTGGTTGTCCTTTCCTCCTCAGGTGTTGGGGATCCAAGCTAAGGGAAGCCCTTCCTCAGACAGCGTGGGCCCACAGCACACACTGATCGGAAGTGTACTGCTGGTTTTGCCTTCTGTCGCCCCTTGAAGGTCCCCTTCCTCAAACACCTTCACCCCTCTACTTCACAGCTTGCTGAAATGCTGGACTAAAATCACAGCTTGAATGATGGATCACACTCCAGCTACTCAATACATGTTTGAACATATGAAATCTATCTTATTTTTCAAGACATTATTTTATGCATGAGGTAAAGCAGATAAATTATCTTTATTTGTGTTACGGCTGAAGGGAAAAAAAAAATGTCCCTCACAGACTCACGTCTTTGACCACCTGATCCCCAACTTCTGGTGCTGTTTTGGGAGGTCATGGAACCATTTAGGCATGGGACGTAGGTGGACGGCTCTTGGCCCGAACAATTCCCCTCCCTTAACCGCACTGTGCTGGAGCGGCAAGAAAGGACACGCATGCAATGGTCTGACAGAACTGCTCATATCTGTGTTCAATTATGTACTAATTGTCTTGTCGGAGGCCATTATTTAACTCTGGATCCAGTCCAATAGAGTTTCGAAAAAGCAAGAACTTTTCCGCAGAAGCACCAGCCACATAAATATACCTGGTCATGGATGTTTAAGTCCAGGGCTACTTCGGCCAACTGAAGGGAGATTTCTGAAGGTAATATCGTATAAAGAGCCGCGTACTTATTCTTCTGTTCTTCTGCCACTCTCTCAATGTTCTGTCGGTGGTTTTTGGCTTCTGTCAGGAGGATCTAAGAATTAAATAAACAAATAAATAAACAAAACAATTCCCGGGAGCTAATAATAAACATGATTTTCATGGGTACAGAGATAAATCTATTTTATCATTATATGATTAAGTATGGAATAAAAATAAAAATCCATCAAGTATGATATTCTCTTTTAAAAAGCAGACAAAAAAAAAAATATGCCTGGGCTGAAGAAGATGGCTTAGTGGTTAAGGTGCTTGCCTGCAAAGCCAAAGGACCTCAGTTCAATTCTCCAGGACCCATCTAAGCCAGATGCACAAGGGGGCGCACGCGTCTGGAGTTCATTTGCAGTGGCTGGAGGCCCTGGCACACCCATTCTCTCTCTTCCTCTCTCTCCCTCTTTCTCTTTCTCTCTCTCTCAAAATAAATAACTAAGAATAAAGTTTTAAAAAAATTCCCATGAAGGATTACCTTATACTTACATCATACATACCTAAACATTTTTTTTTTAGATTTTTATTTATTTATTTGAGAGTGACAGAGAGAGAAAGAGGCAGATAGAGAGCGAGAGGGAGAATGGGTATGCCAGGGCCTCCAGCCACTGCAAACGAACTCCAGACACGTGCGCCCCCTTGTGCATCTGGCTAACGTGGGTCCTGGGGAATCAAGCCTCAAACTGGGGTCCTTAGGCTTCACAGGTAAGCGTTTAACCGCTACGCCACCTCTCCAGCCCCGTACATACCTAAAAGTTTTGATTCAGAATTGCATTAAGTATGAGCATGCAGGGCATGCGACTGGTTTTTGTGCCGTGAGCAGAGAGAAGGCGGGTGCTGCTGTACCTTCAGTTCCTCCAGCTGGGCATCGACGTCTAGGGTTGGGTTCCCTAGATACTCCTTCGTTTCTCGAACCCAGGACTTGACCGAGCGAATCTGAGCCTCCACCACGTCCCGCTCCTCCAGTTCTTGCTTTACCTGCTTGCCTTGATTCTTCACGCTCTCCTGTATGCTTCGCACAGCAGAGGGCAAGAGCAGAGGCGGGTGTGAGTGACACGAACCCCTCAGACATGACGTCATCTCATCAGAAGTATGAGAAGGGGGACCCGTGTATCTTTTACGCGAGTCAAGGCATCTCCCTAAAATGGGCAGAGGCTGTTCAATAATGCTGAGGTTCAGTTCAGGTATAACAGAAGAAGTTACGTCACCTGAAGTGAATTATTTATCCCTGGAAATTTGAGAGGAGACTTTGTCCAGGTCAATAAACTGCAACTCATTTTCCTTTCCCAAACACCTAGAGATCGTTGGATTCCTTTCCCCCTCTCTGGACATCGACTCAAATGACAGAGAAATCAGCATTTGAAAGTGATGTGTAATCAGAAGACAGGTTATAACACACAGGGCTATTGGAAACCAACCTTGAAAGAAAGAATTATGTGTTGGCTATTTCATACTGCTTAATGTTAATAATGTCACAATTCCAATGTATTTGAATTAACCTGGTAAAACGGTTTGAATAAATTGTGTCAGATTATCCTAGCATCATGAATAGCTAAAGTAAGTTGGTGACTATAAGATTTGTGTGAGGTAATATTAATTAATATGGGGTTAGGTTACCTAATGGCTTTTCTTATGCTCTGATCCAAGAAGTGAATCAGGATGATTATATATCATCGTGATTAAAGATTAAATTTCCTCCAGACTCACCACCAGTAAACAGGTACTAGTTACATAGGCTTCAGGATTTTGCTCCTATGACCCTAATATAGTCAATGAATTGCCTGGCTTTATCAAGCCTACCCACTTATTCAAACTTTTATTGAGACCTAGGACTTGCTATATATCCACATTGTCCTCAAACTGATGATCTTCTTGCCTCAACCACCTGACTGCTGATATTATAAGTATGTACCACCCCATCTTTCTCTTTCTTTTCAATCTCTCATCCTCTCCATTTCTCACCCAAGGAATCCCTTAAAAGTTCAAGAGTCCAGCTGGGCACGGAGGCTGACTGTAGGAGGATCACTGTAAGTTTGAGGCCAGCCTAGAACCATAGAGTGAATTCTAGGTCAGCCTAGACTAGAGTGAGACCCTACCTCAGACACCCCTCCCCACCAAAAGAAGGGAGCATTCTTCCTTCCCAGCTTTCTTTTTCTTGTCTTTTCTTTTCTTTGTCCCTTTCTTTCTTTCTTTCTTTCTTTCTTTCTTTCTTTCTTTCTTTCTTTCTTTCTTTCTCTCTCTCTTTCTTTCTTTCTTTCTTTTTTTGATGTCATTCCTCTTCAATGCCCAAAATGCCTTTGCTAATCTCCTACATGAGCTCCCTCTGCTGTGATTTCTATTAGTGTCTGAGGCGGTGAATCTTCACTGTCAAGTTGACTGGACTAAAAATCACCCAGGAAGAACACACCTCTGGGCATGTCTACAAGAGTTATTTCCAGAGAGGTTTAATTGAGTTAGGAAGACTCGCCTTTAACGTGGGTGGCACGAGCCTATGGACTGAATAAAAGGGAAGAAAAAGAAAGCTTATAAGAGCCACAAGGTGGGTAGAAACATCCTGAGGCACAGCATACCCCCCACCAAAAGTAAGAGGCTCTAATTATCCCACAATGAACACTAAAGACCCTACTGGGGAAGACCCTTGAGGTAATGGAGAGTGGAGATTAGGGGATACCTATGTGAAAAAATATATGTGTCTATATCTATGTATGTATGTATGTATGTATGTATGTATGTATGTATCTATCTATCTATCTATCTATCTATCTATCTATCTATCTATCTATCTATCTATCTTTTTAAAAGTAAGCTGAGCACCAATGTTCAACTCCCTCTCTGCTTCTTGACCACAGATGCAATGTGACCAGCCGCCTCATGCTTCTACTGTCCCATCTTCCTTACCATGATGGACTCTGTCCCCTGTAATCATGACCCAAAGCAAACCTTCCTTCCTTAACCTGCTTTGGTCAGGTACTTTGTCAGAGCAATGAGGAAAAGGGACTAACATGGTGTCCTTTCCGTACTTCAGTGAAATGGCTCATTTAGTCACCTAGAAAAATTTAGAATTTAAAATGCAGGGACGGGGCTGAAGAGATGGCTTAGCAGTTAAGGCGCTTGCCTGCAAAGCCAAAGGACCCCGGTTCAACTCTCCAGGACCCACATAAGCCAGATGCACATGGGGGGGGTGCACCCATCTGGAGTTCATCTGCAGTGGCCGGAGGCCCTGGAGTACCCATTCTATCTCTTCCCCCCTCTCTCCCCCTCTTTCTCTCTCTCTCTCAAATAAATAAATAAAATATATTTAAAAATAAATAAGTAAAAACAAAATGTAGGGAGTTAGATACTGTATCTGTTAAGTTTGTCATTGTATCTTTATGATCTAAGTATGAATTTGTCAGATGAATGATAGAAAAGTCGGGCTGCAGAGATGGCTTAGTGGTTAAGCGCTTGCCTGTGAAGCCTAAGGACCCCGGTTCAAGGCTGGACTCCCCAGGACCCACGTTAGCCAGATGCACAAGGGGGCGCACGCGTCTGGAGTTCGTTTGCAGTGGCTGGAGGCCCTGGCGCGCCCATTCTCTCTCTCTATCTGTCTCTTTCTCTCTCTCTCTCCCTCTCTCTCTCATTCTCCCTTTCTCTCCCTCTCTGTCACTCTCAAATAAATTTTAAAAAATGAGAGAAAAGTTAAGAAAATTCAGAAGCAGAAATGATGGGAGTAGTGCCCCATTTGTGAAGTGGCATGATGGACCACCCCCTGCCCTGACACCCCAGTTGTCATTTTGAGACAACACAATCGTAACAGCAAATGACAGCAGCGGAGTAGTTACTTGAGGCACCGATGCTGCATGGCGCTGATTTCTTGCAGGATGGGTGGTGACGGCGGCTCTTCTGCAGAACCCCGGGGGGCTTGGTCCTGCAACATGCTCAGTGCTCGCTGCTCGAGCGTGCCCAGGGCCAGCTGCTGCTGCTCCAGCTCCAGCACACACGTGTCATGGCATTCAAGAAGGGCCACAAGATCTGCTCTGGAGGCTTTCTCTGCTGAACTTCCTGGCAATTTGCCTTGAAGTTGATCGATCATTTCGGTGGCTTCTTTAACCTGATGAGAAAGACGTGTATTGTGACATTCTAAATGAAATTTAAAAAAAAAAAAAAGAAGAAGACAGGGCAACCCAGTAAATGCCACATGTGACCCAACCATATGAAAACACAATACACAGAATGATGGTGTGGACTGTAAATTTCGGTAACTTAAAACTGGAGCTAACTCCTTAAACCTGAAGCGAAGATCGCCCTTCTCACTCTGGGTTTAAAATTAGAATTCAGAAGTCTGAGCAGGACAATCAGAGTCAGTGTATAATAACTAAACAAATGAAGTAATCCACTACTCAAGCTAACTTGAATGTTGTCTTTAAATCACAAACAGAGTAGTTAAAGCAAAGAACTTTACTTAAAGAGTAGCAAGGAGCCTGAGGAGCTGGCTCAGCACGTAAAGTGCTTGCTGTTCTAGTGTGAAGGCCTGAGTTTGTATGTGAGGCACACAGGCATGGTAGCGTGTGCCCATGACCCCATTGTAGGGGAGGTGGAGACAGAAGGATCCTTAGGGCTTTCTGGCCAGCTGGTTTGGGCCAATTGGAAATCTCCAGGTTCAGCGAGAGACCCTTCCTCAAAGAATAAGGTGGAAAGTGATTGAGGAAGACACCTGAAATTGACTTATGGCTTTCACACCCATGTGCACACGTGTATACCTGCATTAGTGTATACTTGTGCTCTCACACATATGGACACGTGCATACACACATGCACGCAAACCACATACATAAACACACACATGTAGCAAATTACATACAGGATTTAAGAAATGTGTTGAATTTGTTTTATGACAAAGAAAAGGTATTTTGTAGTATTCCAGGCAAGGTTAAAAAAAATTGGTTCCCAAACATTTCTGTTCTCCTTGTAATATTCACACTTGCTTGGTTTTCTGACAAATAATTACACTTTGATTTGAAACTCAATTGCACATTGTATATTTTATTTGGTTTCATAATTTAGTTTTGATGAAATGGAAATAAAGGTAAGAAACTTTCATAAGGCTAAATTCAGAAAGGAGCAAAATACTGTACTTCAAAACCTACTCTAGTCCTTGATTAAAAAAAAAAACAGTGACTTGAGGTCATCCATCCATAGCAGACGTTACCTTGTTGCTCAAACCCTTCCATTCAACTAGAGCATCTTCCAGGATCTTCTCCTGGTCCTGGGCCACAGCACGGAGGCGTGTCCAACGCTGCCACACGGTGGTCATGGACCTGCTGAGCGTGGCTTTACTTGCATCATTGCCAGTTTTCTCCAGTTGTGAAGCTTTTTCCTCAAGGGCCACAATCTTTTCATGGAAGGAGTCAACCAGAGATACTAGAGCCTTGTGTGGGCATTGGGGTGTGGAGAGGGGACAGGAGAGAAATCGAGTGTTTGAAAGTTCTATGGATGCCATGAAGCCCAAAATTGTCTGCAAAAGGAATGCTTCTATATTAAATAGTTTCCTCAGTGGGCATGGTGGTGCATGTCTACCCTCCTAGCAACTTGGGACACTGAGGCAAAAGAAACAGGAGTTCAATGTTATTCTTGGATGAATATGAAGTTTCAGTCCAGTCTGGTTTCCATGAGATCTTGTTTCAAAAATTTAATTAAGAATAAATTAATAAATTGAGTTCTCTCAAAATAATTTTACTTTTCAATTACACTTATTTTTAATTTTTATTTATTTATATGTGTGTGAGAGAGAGATAAAGATGGAGAGAGAGAGAAAGAGAGAATGGGTGTTCCAGGGCCTCCAGTCACTGCAAATGAACTCCAGATGCATGGGCCACCTTGTGCATCTTGTTTACATGGGTTCTGGGGAATCAAACCTGGGTCATTTTGTTTTGCAGGCAAGCGCTTTAACCACTATGTCCTGTCTCCAGCCTTCAATTACAGTTATTTTTGACCTGAGCTAGGTTTATAGTTTATTTATTTATCATTTGCTTAAACTTTTTGGCATTTGTGCACATACAGGGTGGGAGTGTATGTGTGTGCACGTGTGTGCAGGCATGTGTGCGTGTGTGTGTGTGTGCGTGCCTGTGCGCATGTGTGTACGTGTGTGCGCATGCGCCCTGTGCATCTGTGTGGGGAGGCCGGTGCACTTGGTTTCCCTCTTCTACCACTTCTTCCACTCTGGATCTCTCACTGAACCTCGGAATCCGCAGCGGCCACTTTCAGTCAGCTTATCTGAACAGTAAGCCCTAAGCCACTCTCCTGTCTCCCCGCATCAGGATTGGGGAAACAGGCTGTTGTAGCCATGCCCAGCTTGTCTTGTTCTTTAAGAAATATATATTTCAATTTATTTATTTGCAAGCAGAAAGGAGGGATGCATGGGTGCACCAGGGATTCCCACCAACTCTACAAAAAACAAAACAAAACAAAAAGAAAAAACCATCCAGACCCATGTGCCATTTTGTGCATCGGGTTTTATGTGGGTACTGGGAAGCTGAACCTGGGCCATCAGGCTTTGCAAGCAAGTGCCTTTAGTCATCGAGTCATCTCTCCAAGCCTAGCTTATGCCTTTTTTGGGGGAGAGGTGAAGAATATTATTATTTATTTCTTAAAAAAATGTATTTACATGAGATTAAATTTTTCCTATTTGTAAAATGCAACAAAATTGAAAAAAAGAACAAACAATTTGACATTCCATAATGCTATCGTCAGCCATAATTCACTATGCAACATGAAGAAGACTCAGTTGCTCATTTTAGAATTGTATTTGAATCAACCTATTAGCAACGACAGTATATATGTACTAACATTTTAAGAGCCATCTCCAATCAGAACCAAGTAGCTCTGAATATTTAGGGACCTTAGCTATGTACTTCCTGTGGCAGCATTTAATCAACATAACACTGTGAAATGTACTTACTTGTCTCTTTATGAAAGAAATCGTGCTGGAAATAAAGGTTTAATGATCTGTTTCTGGGACCTCTTTGTTCTAAATACCCACTACAATTGCAGTGAGGAGATATTAAGGTCTGGGTAAATGACTCAGTGAATAAAGCGATTGCCTCACAAACAGGAAGACCAGGTTGGATTACCTAGCATCCATGTAAAAATGCTGAGTGTGGTGGCATGTGCCTGTAATCCTGGTGCTGGAGAGGTGGAGACAAGAGGTTCCCAGGGCACTGAGAGTCTCTTCGTCTTTAAAGATGGGTGACAATTAAGGATAATACATGGAGCTGTTATCCTCTGACACACATACCTGTGCCCCTGCGTACACATGTCCACCCCCATGCAAACATGTACATGTGCACACATACCTATGCACAAACAAAACAGATGTCTAAACAGAGGCAACAACAAAAACTGACCTTGTGTTTTGACAACTTTTCTTCTGTTTCTGGACTGGAAGAAGTCTTCAGCAAAGAAAACTCAGACAATTTCTTTTCTGCATCGTTCATCAGCTCAATGACCTCTTCCCTTGCTTTCTGATAATCTTGCCATTGAATAGTACATCTTGAAAGATTCCAATAGAAACCAATCAGCAACACAAAATCACATTGTTTTTTTTTTTTTTTTTTTTACATTGAGCTCTGGTGTTCATCTACCTAATGATACTTAAGAGAGAAGCATGAACTTACCCACTAATGGACATCATTAGTATATTCCTATTTCCCATATGACAATTCATTTTTTGTTAAAAATGTAGAATGTAAAATTTCTCTAAATACCTCTGTAAGAGGTCTAGCTGGGCGTGTGAGTCCTGTATGGTCCTCTGGCTCCTCTTTTCCAGGGAAGCCATCTTCTGGGCTAATTCCTCTTTGCCAGCTGGCTTGATGAGTGAGTCCAACTTGGCCACCAGGCCTTGGAGCTCCTCCATATTACTGTGGAATTCACCCTCTGTACTGAAAAATTCCATGTGGCTTTTGAGACTTTCCTCTGCGCCCTCCACGTCGAGGCCATTGCCTGCCAGCTGTAACATTTCTTGAGCATCCTCAAGCCAGTCATTGGCTGCCTGAAACACCTGATAATACCGTTGGCACCAACTGTATATTTCAGTCAAGGTAGCCTGAAAGAGAATAATTGCAAATATAACCAATCTCCATTTGCAGAAGGTTTGCAGGAGGTCGTTTTATTTCTCCATTTCATTTCTAGTTTTCAACCCTAAGGAATGCGGGGTCAGTTACTGTCTCATGGCTGGGACAAAATACTGGAACACCATGGACAACGAATGCATGCCCATACAAAAATAAAAAGTCAGTTAAAGAAAGAAAAAGAACACGTTTTTCCCCTGAGGTTAGTTGAATCTGCTATAAGCTATATTATCAAAAATCACCTATTATCTCTTCTAAAACCGAGACAAAGCTGATAAATAAACGTAAAGTCAACATGGAACCCACATGAAATGTCTATCACACAATAAAAACATGTGCTTTTACATTATTGTTGAAGATGAATCTATGCAGTGATGTTTTAAATTTTTTGTTTATTTTTATTTATTTGAAAGCAACAGACAGAGAGAGAAAGAGGCAGATAGAGAAAGGGAGAATGGGCATGCCAGGGCCTCCAGCTGCTGCAAACGAACTCCAGATGCAGGTGCCACCTTGTGCATCTGGCATCTGGCTTACGTGGATCCTGGGGAATCAAGCCTCGAACTGAGGTCCTTAGGCTTCACAGGCAAGTGCTTAACTGCTAAGCCATTTCTCCAGCCCGTCTTTGAGGTGTTTTTTTTTTTTTTAAATTTTTATTTATTTATTTGAGAGCGATAGACACAGAGAGAAAGACAGAGAGAGGGAGAGAGAGAGAATGGGCGCGCCAGGGCTTCCAGCCTCTGCAAACGAACTCCAGACGCGTGCGCCCCCTTGTGCATCTGGCTAACGTGGGACCTGGGGAACCGAGCCTCGAACCGGGGTCCTTAGGCTTCACAGGCAAGCGCTTAACCGCTAAGCCATCTCTCCAGTCCTTGAGGTGTTTTTAATTTGTTAAGATAAGGTCTCATGTAGGTCAGTCTGCCCTCAAGTTCGCTATGAACTGGCTGAGGATAAACTTCAACTCCTGATCCTCTTGCCCAGACCTCCCAACCTCCGAAGTGCTGTGGTTATAGAGGTGAGCCTCCACACCCAGCTAAATAGTTCTTAACCAACCCACCCATCCACCCACAACACTCCCAGGTGTTTACAATGAAGCAGCCTGGAGAAAGAGAAGCCGAGCGCCCCCTACCGACCTGCCGGGCGCGCAAGGCTTCCTGCAGGTCTCCGTCCAGCTCAGAGAGTTCCGCCAGGGTGCGTTCCAGCTCAGCAGACATCAGCTCCTTGGCCTTGGTGGACTTCTCCTGCTCCCTGTGGCTCAGGGCGCTCATGATCCTCAGGCTGGACTGGACCTCCTCCTGGTGGATCTGGGTCTTTCGGATCTCTTCCTGGATGTCCTGGAGCCTGAGGTCCAGGCACACAGGCCCAGTGAGCTCCGCTTTCACCCTCCGCAGCCAGTCCAGGGAGCGGCTCATCTCAGTCTGGAAGTCGATGCTCTGGACCATTCGGCTCTCACACTCTGTCACTGCCTGGCCAATGCCAGAAGTCAACAGTTTTAAGTCCTCTTGCCAGGTATGGACCTGACCCTTGGCTTTCTCATAAGCTGAGGGATCAAGGTTTGGAGCCAGGTCCTCCAGATGCAAGGCGACCCTCTTCAGCAGAATCCCCGAGTCCTGCAGGCTGCCTGCCAGGGAGTGATACACTTTAAGCTTGTCCTCCACCGGCAGCGTTTCCTCGTTCACCTTGGACTGCTCGGCTTTCACAGCCTCTAGCTGACAGCCTAGCTGCTGGCGCATCTTCACATGTTCCTGGTAAGTGCTCGTGATGTCTTCGAACAAGCTCACCCTTTGTTCCGCCTGCCTCTTCAGCCTGTGATGCAAAGTGACCAGATGCAGCATGCTGTCCGGCTGCCACGGCTGGCCCGTGCTGCGGAAGCTTTCTTTTTTCTGGTTCAGTTCATCCACCGCCTCCCCAAGGCTCACCACCTCTCCCAGAAGGGTCTTGCAGCTCTCCTGAAGACACAGACTCTCCTCAGCGTCCAGCTCCGAGGGGACTTTCCTCATCTTCAAGAACTGATCTTCAAGCTCACCCAGGGCTTGGGCTGTCAGTTCGATCAGGGAAGCGTACTCCTTCCGAGCCAGAATTGCTTCCTGGACTTTATAGAACTTGTCTTTGGCCAATGCAACAATGACGTTAAATTGCTGGGGCAGAGCAAGCAGCTTCTCACTGAGGTAGGAGTGGTCAACTTCATTCAGAGAAGGTAGCATGGCCTGTCCAGCTCTCTGCAGCGTGAGTAGGAGGCTCTCGTATTCTGGAGACTGTTCGAGAACGTGTTGGTATTTGTCTGATTGTGCGTGGAGCTCACTGCTCTCACTCATGAGGTTGATCTCAGGAAACGTAATGATGTCTGCCTGCTTGAGCCAGTGACAGGCTTTGTCCAGATCTTCCTTGAAATGCTTTCGAGATACTAAATTCTTCTCCAGCTCTTGTAACCGGTGACTACACTTTTGCAAAACAGAGTCATAGACGCTCTGCAATTCCTGAAGCTTCCCAAGCACTTCCCCCTTTTCCTGCTCAGTGACTCCCTTCATGACTTCTCGACCCTGCGCCCAAAGTCCGGTGACTTCATTCTGGTAGGTCTTGAGGCTGGCCTGGGTGCTCTTGCATGTTTTAACCTGCTTGCTCACGTCATCTGGTAGGAGGCAGATGTGCTCCCGGAACATGATCTTCCGTTCATGCTGCTGAATCTGGCTGGTCACCTGAAACACGGCCATGAGAAACTGGGCTTTCTCAGACAAAGCCTTGTTTAAGTACTTTCTTCGCTGGCCCACTAAGTCGCTGAGACAGTTCACATGCTTCTGTGCATCCGAGAGCGCCTTCTGAATTACCTTGCGCTCGTTGAGGCCGAGATCAGCCATGACCCGGTCGGCATCCTTGGTCAGAGACCTCAGGAGCATCTGCTTGGTCTCCAGCTCACTGCACACGGCCAGGTGGTCCACGAGGAGGCTCTGCGCCACGTCAGGGGGTGGGCTCTGCTTCAGGGCCTCCGCGATGCTGGGCTGCTGCTCTTCCGCCCACTCCATCAGCTCCTGGAATCGGGACTGCACCACATGCAGCTCCTCCAAGTTGGTGACCGACACCTGGATTTTCCTCTTAACAAGGTCCTCGAGCTGAAACCAGCGCTGCTCAAAGTGACTGGTCTGCTCTTTCACGAGCTCCTTGTCATCTAGATTCAGATGCTCTGTCATTTTCTGCTTCTGTTCTTTCAGATCCTCGATGGCATGCTTCTTTTCCTGCAACGCCAGTGCCAACTTCTTCAAAGCTTCCAAGTGGACAGCTGTGCTCTCTGCGTTGGATCTAAAGACATATAGCAAGACAGAAGAGCAAATTAGCTCATTATCACAGTGCGGTGGCTTCACTGCGATCTGCCCCCCATAGCCTAATGTGAATTTGAATGTTTGGTCCCCAGAGGGTGGCAAGTTGGGAGGTGGAGCCTTGTTGGAGGAAGTGTGTTGATGGGGTGGCCTTTGGGGTGTTATAGTCCAGCTTTCCTTGGCCAGAGCTCCGTTGACATAGACTATTTCCTCCTAGATAATGTGACAAGATGTAATGCCCAGCCTCTTCTCTACCATGATTTTTGTGCTGTGATGAAACTTCCCCTTGAGACTATAAACTGAAAATGCACCATTTTTCCATAAGCTGCTTTTGGTTAGGTGTTTTGTCCCAGCTTTCAGAAGGGAACTGCAGCACGTGTTAAATTACATCTCACCATTTTCCTTAAGTAGATATTCTTAGCTCAGGATCATTGTCAGTTGCCCAATTTATGGTGTGTTAATAAAGGTGCTGCAATTGGAATGGAATACACATCTCATCTGCTCCCGTATCAGAAGCTGAATCAAATCAAGCTGTCTCGGTGTGTCTCAACTGGATAGTGCTGCTCTCCAAGCATATCTCCACCTGCTTTTAACTTACCAACTGTTTGGAACCTGCCTAGTAACATGATCCCTATACAGTCTATGCACATTGAGAAACAGTGATTGACTGCAGCATTAAAAATGGTATTGAATGAAATGGATAATAATTGAGTCATGTCCTTTTTTTTTTTTATTTTCTGAGAGCAAGACCCAGTAAATAGTAGTGAGATGGTGAAATCTTTCTGGATGGCTCTAAGAGCTATTCAGCATTTGCTAAGGTATTTCTGTGCAGGTGTGTATTTAGATATTGGAAATCTCATGATGTGAGGAACTGTCACAATTTTGCATGTGGGTGGTATGTGCAAGTGTACATAGAGGACAGAGGTCACTGTTATTTGTCTTTCTCAATTGTTCTCTGCTTGTTTTTTTTTTTTTTCTCCCTGAGATAGGCTCTCTTACTTAACCCAAAGCTTAGCTAGATCACCTGGGGGAACTGCCTGCCTCCACCACCCAGGCATTACACCATCACATGTGGCATTGATACGGGTTCTGGGGATTCAAACTCAGGTCTTTACATATGTGCAGCAAGCATTTTACCCACTGATCCATGGTGCCAGCCCTCGTCATCTTTTAAACTAGAAAGCACACATGAAAAAGCTGGCCTTTATGTTCTATCTTGAATTTACATGAAGAGATCTGTACTGTCACGAGCCAGGTCAGGAGGCAGGGTACTGAGTTGTGTCTTGGGCACATCAGGTTTGAGTTGCCTACTAACCTTCTGCAAGTCAGAAATATGAGGTGTTTTTTTTTTTTTTTTTTCTGATACGGACTGGAGATATTCCAAATGCCAGTAAGTGTTAATCATCAAGGAAAAGTAAACATGTGAGAGAATGGCATGCCAAGATAAACAAACTGAGAGAAGCCATGATTTTACTACTTCTAGAATAATTTAAGCAGTTTCCATTGCTATAAGATAACAGATTATGGTAGACAAAGTACATATTTAATAGTTATAGCTTCCAAGCCACGGAAAGGTCTTCATATGATGGACTAGTGTGCAGAGGGATGGTACTTATTTTTCAGAAAAGAAAAAAAAGCTATGAGGTACTCAAGGATCACAGTATCTATAAGGATGCAAAATAATTGAATTTTAAATGTTTATTAATTTCTAGGAAATGACTGTAGTGGCTTAGATGTGAAATGCCCCCCAAAACATAGGCTAATGTTTTTGAACACTTGGTTTCTAGCTGTTGGTGCTGCCTTGAAAGTTCTGTGAAAACTTTCGCACACAGAGCCCCACTGGTGAAAATGGGTCACTGAGTGTAGACCTTGCAGTTTTATAGAATGACCCTACGTCCTACCTGCTTTCTGCTTCCTGTTCCAAGATGGGAGGAGTCTCAACTGCATACTCCTGACACCTTGGGATAGCCAACTGTCATGCCTTCCCCTTCAAGATAGACTCCTCCAAATGTGATTCGCAATTAACTGTTTCTCCTTGAAGTTGCTTTGTGTCAGGCATTTGGTCGCAGCAACATGAAAAGCCACTACAATGACCTAATGTGACAGAACTACACAGAACTAATCACTTTACAGACTTGTCAAGAAAACTCCGGGGCTACACAGATGGCTCAGTGGTTAAACACACTTGCACACAAGGCCTGACAGCCTAGGTTTGATTCCCTAGAGCCCAGATAAAGCCAGATGCACTAAGTGCCTATGTCTGGCATTCTTTTGCAGTGGCAAGAGACTCTAATGCATCCAAATTCATTCTTTCATCCCCCCCCCCCCCCGCCATCTCTCTTTAATAAAAATTAAAACAAGAAACTTCTGGAGCACAGAGAGTCAGGATGGGTCCACTTTATGAATTCATGGTTGGCTGCTCATCACTGGTGGCCAGAAAAAAAAAGATAGAAACATTCTTAGAAAATTCCTCAAGGTCACAGAGTATTTGTCTGTGTGGACAATCTTTGAAACCACAGAGAAACACTGCGCTGTTTTCAAGTGTTCTCTCTTGCTCATTGTGGCTAGTGTGAAGCCAGGAAGTACTGGAGTCTGTGTCCATATGACAGCACCCGGATCTCAATGAAGTTTCCGCTAACTTCTGGCTTAGCAGTATGGTGACCTGCTGAAGAGTGTCTGTTACCTGGCCAGGTTATCCCATTCCGTAGTAAACTTTTCTAAGAAGGCTTCCACAACCGTCATCCGGTCATGGTAATCACTGGTTCTCTGAAGATCCTCTTCCCTCTGAGTGCACAGCTGCTCACACTGAAGACACAGATCCTGCCACTGGTCACTGAGGTGACCGATTTCCTTGTGTTCAGGGGACTCCTGCTGCTTGGTGAGCTGGTTCACCTTTTCCACAATGGAGCCCACGGATGCCCGCTTGCACTGCAGCTGCTCAGCAAAATCCTAGTGTAACCATAGAAAATAAGCAGGATGGACCCTCTACGCCAACACAGTGAAACACGGATATAACACTTCCAAAAGAAATCTAAATCTCTAAAGTTCGCCAAGCTTCCTTACCATGTGTGTAGGAATCATAATAATAACTTTGGCATTTTCTTTCATTGTGTTGTTTTGAGAGGCATCAAAGTAACTTAATTTCCTTTGTTTTTTTCAAAACTTTCTTTCTTTTTTTTTTTTTTTTTTTTGTTTTGTTTTTCAAGGTAGGGTCTTACTCTAGTCCATGCTGATCTGGAATCCTCTATGGAGTCTCAGGGTGGCCCCAAACTCACAGTAATCCTCCTATCTCTTCTTCCTGAGTGTGGGATTATGGGTATGTGCCACCATGCCTGGCTCCTCAAAACTTTGAAAGAGATTTTATTTATTTGCAAGATGAAAGAGAGGGAGCCGCGGGAGGGGCAGAAGGGTAGAGAAGGAAGGGAGAGAGGGAAGAAGAGAGAAAGGGGAAGAAGAAAGAAAGAGAGAAAGTGAGTTGCAGGTCATCTTGCCACTGCAGATGAACTACAGACACATACGCCACATTGTGCATCTGGCTTTACGTGAGCACTGGGGAATCAAAACCAGGCTGTCAGACTTATGCAGGCAAGTGCCTCAATCACTGATCCATTTCTCCAGCCCCAAGAGTTGCTTGTGTGAAAGGAGGAAGTCTCCCTTATGCCATCACCCATTCTTTGTTCTGCATCTGCAAACAGTCTTCCCGTAGATAATACATATGACATACTGTCATAGGAAACTTGAGAATCCAATCCTCTTTCCAATACAGTTAACGTACTTTAAATAATTCTCTATCACACTTCTTTATATACACGTATATAATATAGTCATATTTCTATTATGGTTTAAATGAAGTACATATTAAATAAATTTATAATTTATTGATAGGCCTATGTTTCTACACCTTTGAGAAACATAAAACTTTATGTGTTTGTTTAGCAGCAGGCTTAAGGCTCTGTGGGGTAGGTGACAGTTGTCTTTCTCAGGAACAATGTGCTGTGATAAGAAATGGCCACATGGAACATCAAGAATATTCTTTTTTTTTTTTTCCTTGGAAGAAGACCTTGTTATGTTTCCCAGGCTGGTTTGAACTCCTGGGCCGAAGCCATCCTCCTACCTCAGCTTCTGAAGTAGGTGAGACTCTAGATACATACCTCACTGAGGACCATTTACTTTTTGGTCTGTCTTGAAGTCCTGCCACCAAAGCTCAGATTCTCTCAGTCCTTAAATAGCTATATCCTGATGTCTAAGGCTGGACAGACATCTAGGCATACTGCAACAAATGTGTAGGGTCCATTTCACCTTTCTCCTGTCCTGTCCTCCTTTATCTCCCCCAGAGAGAAGTCACTTCCCACCTTGGCTTGGACAAACATGTTCTGGGCGACGTTTGGCTCCAGCTCAGAGGGCCTCCTCCTCATGTTCTGCAGCTGCTGGTCAGCATCCTGAAGATAAATCCAGAGCTCTGCCTTCAAGTGCTTGATCTCTTCCCAGCCCTGAGTCAGGTTCTGTGCCTGCACCAGCCTCTGTTCAATCTTGAGGGAACACAGACGTACAAATTAGGAGGCTTGGAGAGAAACATCCACGCTTGGTGGATCAGAGCTGAAATCTTTAACGGGTCTGTGCACAGCGACTGATACCCGTGTACACATTCATCCACGTGTGTGCACTGCATGTGTGCACACACACACACACACACACGTGCAAACGCACACATGCAGACCAACCAATCCACAAAGGACTTTTTAAATTTGCTTCAGGAAAAGCAGATTTTACTTGAAGTTTAGATTTTCATAGAATTTAAGTATCCAAAAATCTATGCCATACATTTTCAATCAGTGTTGTATAGGCCAAGACATTCAAACAACGTATTAGTTAAAAAGTTGCCCAAATAGCTTTTCACATTGGGTCTTATAATAGACCTCTGCTTGACTCATGGATTTGGTGTTGAGGTAACTAGAAGCACATTGTCGTGTTCTCTTTTACACGGCGTCTTTCCACCTAGTAAAACACCAGGGTTTTTATATGTGTTTGCTTGTGTTTGTACCAGGGTCTCACTGTGGAGGTTAGGCTTGCCTTGAACTCCTGGCAATCCTCCAGCTTCCACTTCCTAAGTGCTGGGATTAAAGGTACAAGACACCCACCAGCTACATATTGAGTTATTAATGTTTTATACATACGTGTGTGTGTGTGTGCACATATATCTTTCCATTTGCTTTTCTGGCTTCTGAAACTATATAATGTGTTTCAATGAATCATTTATAGCCAAGATATGGATTCTATTATCCTTTAAAAAGATTTAACCCCAAAGATGAGGGTCCCCAGGGAAACAGGAACAGGGGACAGAGAATAAAATTGCATAAGCTGTTAAAAAAATAAATAACAAAAAGTTTTCAAGTCTAACCTTAATAATAGAAAAGATGAAAACACTATTTTAAGACTTTCGTTTTTCTCTGGATCATTTTTACACTGTTTTCCCCCTTGTATCATAGTTACATTTCAATATTATTACGTGACTATTTAACAAATTAAATAAGGAAACCAAGCCCCACTTTTCTCCCCAGCAGGACTCGCTGCGGTGTGCGGAAGCATCAGGGCAGTGGTGGAGATCTGCCGGCCGCGCAGGTGCCCATCAGACCCCCCAGCACTTTCCACAGAGGCTCAAGGCAGCCTGTGAGGACTTCCAGCAACATACTCCATAACCGCTGCCAAAATGAGAGGGATCGTGACAGATGCTATGTTCTCTGGTGCCTTTGCTACAATAAAGCTAGGGTCACAAGGCCACCTTTAAGTGTTACTTGAAGAGAAAAATGAAAAAAGGAGAAAAGAACCAAAAAAGGGTATTGAAAAGCAGGAAAGGGAGAGAGATAATGGTAATTAAGAAGCAAGAAGAGGAAGGAGGTAACGGCAGTAGCTGAATGAGACTAAATGAATCATGTACAATTCCAGCTTGTCAGTTTCAGCCTGCAGGTATTTGTAGGACTTGGTGGAAATTTACATATTGATTAAAATATTGATTTATTATAATGACTATGGGAATATCATAGCAAGAATAATGCATGAGGGCTGGAGAGATGGTTTAGTTGTTAAGGCACTTGCCTGTAAGGCCAAAGGACCCAGGTTCAATTCCCCAGGGCCCACATAAGCCAGATGCACAAGGTGGCACATGCATCTGGAGTTCATTTGCAGTGGCTGGAGACCCTGGTGCACCCATTCTCTCTATCCTTCTCTCTCTCTCCCCCCACTCAAATAAATAATAAGTAATAATAAAATATTTAAGAATAATTCAAGGGAAATATTCTTTAAGACTCATAAAACTTTTGAATAGGAGAACACAATAAAACAGACAACTTAATGTGATAATATATGTGCATTTGTTATTGTTGTTTGTTTGTTTGTTTGTTTGTTTACCAGCTGCTCTGTTTGTTGAATGTCTTTGGCTGTAGTTTTCACTGAAGAGTTTGACAAGTCACACATGGAACAAAGGAGGTCCAAGTAGGTCCTGCACTGCTCCTGCAAAGCTCTGAAGTGCTTTACCTGAAGAACGACAATGGTTAGCGTGAGACGGAAGTGTACAGTACTTGGGTAGCAAACATTGTGTAGCCTTGCAATATTTTATTGGCCTTTCAAAAATAATCTTGTCATCTCAGTGTTTTCCTATTTATCCTGAAACATCCTCATGATTCATAGAAGATTCCGACACACGGACTGGGTGTTGTGACTGTCCATCTGCTTCTTGTTATGAGGAGAGCTGTCTGCCTGGTCTTGGAACGAGGGAACCCCGAGGCATGCCTCCAGTCTTTCCAGATTTTCTGTCTACAGCCTTTCTTTCCAGAGTCCCCTGAGTCCCACTGGGATTTCATCTCAGAGAATCCACAATGGACTGTCTTGCTTCTTCACGGACTTTTGTGTATCTTAAAGTCAAGGCCACAATCCAAGTGAGGTGAGAGGCCTCACTGGAGGAAGGCAAAAGCACTGGGCTTCCTTTCTCTGCAAGAAGCTCATCTCCTCTGTTTTCCTTTCCATGAGCCCAATAGAGGAAACATGGAGAAATGGGTTTCTTTGAGAGTGATGAGGGCCTAGACAAGTTGAGATTTAAATACTGGACATAAAGCAGTCCACACAGAACAACCCTAGCTCTCCTGGTACATATGTTCTTTAAATATATATATATATATATTTGTATATATATATATATTTTTTTTTTCACTTCTGACCAGAGTCACAGAGAGTGTGGGTGTACCAGGGCCTCTTGCTGCTGCAAATGAACTCCAGGCGCATGTGCCACTTTGTGCATCTGGCTTTATGTGGCTACTGGGGAATTGAACCTGGGCCAGTAGGCTTTGTAAGCAAGTAACCCTAAGCTACAGAGACATCTCCATAGCCACTTAGGTTCTGATGAGAATTATAGACGATACAATAGCAAACAAACATGCACAGCAGCGTTTCACAATGCTAAAACTTGGTGGAAAAGACAACAGTGGTCAGAGTGACGAGTGACGTGTGAGGACAGAGCTCTGCTATTTCATTCCGTGTATCTCTAAGACTTCACAGAAGAATAACCCTGAAAACATACATACATACATACATGTTTGTTTGTTTGTTTATTTATTTATTTATTTATTTATTTATTTATTTATTTATTTGAAACTTACTACAGACACATCAAGTATTGGTATCATCATTCCCCTCCTCCCTGGCCCCGTTCCACTAAAGCCCCCAACCCCTTAGTGGGATTGCTGGTGCTCACCATGGAGTCATGGGTTATGAGTTGTGAGAGCAGGAGTCAGTCATTGTGGGGGAGGCAATGCCTCTTGCTATTCCTTCCCAGCCTGTGGCTCTTACAATCCGTCTGGCCCCCCTCTTCCACCAAATTCCCTGAGCCACGGCGGGTGCACTTTATGTCTACATCTGTGTTGAGCTCTCAGCAGCTCCTGGATTTGTTTTATTTATGGTGAGGGGGAGAATCCGAATGTCAGGGGTGTCCTGCCAGTGCAAAGGAACTCGAGATGTGTGTGTGTTTGCCATTTGTACTTCTTCTTCTGTGACCTGCCTGTACAGCTCTTTGCCCCATTTTGTGAGTGGGTTGTTTGACTTTTTATTGTTAGGTTTTTTGCATGTATGCATATATACATGTTAGGATGTGTGGAGGCCAGAGGACAATTATAGATGTTAACCCGAGGAATGTCTTCCACGTCTTTGTGAGGTGACCTTTCACTGGCCTGGGACTCACTAATCGGGCTAGGTTGGCAGGCAGCAAGTTTCAGGGATGCTCCTGTCTCCTCCTCTCCAATGCTGGGATTACAGGACCACACCACCATGGGGAATGGAGATTGGGCTCAGGTCTTCTTGCTTGCAAGATGAGCATTTTTCCACTCAGCAACCTCCCTAACCCCAGCAGTTTAAATTTTAAATTTAAATTTATTCTGAGATGTATGGTTGGCTTAATTCCAAGATTCCTGGATGCATCAATGCTTGAAAAGTTGCCAAAAGGATTTTTGCTAAAGTTAACTTCAAAGGCAAATAGGAGTGCTTTTCCTCATCTCCCCAATTTGTATTTTATGTCTTATAAACACATGGGGGTTCTGGAGAGATGGCTTGGTGGTTAAGGCACTTGCCTGCAAAGCCTAAGGACCCAGGTTCAATTCCCCAGGACCCGTGTAAAATGAGATGCACAAAATGGTGCATGCATCTGGAGTTTTTCTGCAGTAGCTAGAGGCCCTGGCACACCTATTCTCTCTGTCTCTCTCTTTCTTGGCTATTCTGAATGGAATCCAATGACTGTTTCTTGCGGTCATGCAGAGTATATTGTTACGTATTTGTGGGGTATTTAGCACAGGGAGATGCCAGAGTGACAGAATGCACTTTGAGAATCACATCGTGGATGCCAGACCCTGGATCTGCCACTCTTTGGGGTTGTTTGGAGTTGTCACTAGTGGGATTCTCCAATCATAGGCCTATACTAGCTGACCATTGGAGGCCTGCTCAGTTTCACACGAAGACAGCAGTTGTCAAGGAAAACACAAATTAGAACAAAACAAAAAAGAACGGAATCAAAACAAGATCCCTTCCCTTTCAGTGCACGTGAAACCCACATGTGTCTGCAACTTCTAATTCTCCTGTGTGGCAGCTTCCAAGTGGGAGGCACACACAGGGGAGGGCAGAGTCAGAGGACCACAGAGCCATGCAATCTGGAACTCAAGCAGGATCAGTCTCTGTGGTTACAAGTTATTCTGGGGAGCACAGTAAGTCCTGTCCTGTTCCAGCAGGACATAGGGAGTCACACTTTGTTTCCTTCTCTCCCTTTCTGGGAAATCAAGGAGAAAAATAAGCTTCTGGGTGGATTGTTTAGAATAAAAGACACTGCTACTAAAGATCCATGAGCCAAGCAATGCTGAAGAAAGCTCACAGTCTAAAGGGAATGTATCATGTGGATACAATGGAGAATTAAATCATATTCTTTGTGGGAAAATGGATGGAACTGGAGATGGTCGTATTATGTTAAGTGAAATAAACCAGATGCAGAAAAATAAGGATCATATATTATTTCTCATGGGGGAATATAAGGGATGAAAAAGAGATGAAAATAGAAAGGGGACAAGGAGTAATCAAAGGATGTTATAGAGAAGTGAAAGCATCACAAACCCATTGTTTTATATAATGGATATATGCTGAAATTGTAAAATCAACTGGAATCTAGATAGTCTTTAATTCTTTCTTCTTAACTCAAAGACAGTCACTTTTCATTTGTGCTGATACGATGCTTTATAAAATATAGCATGTACACTGGTATGTAATTTTCAGGACTTAAGTAATGTAAGTCACTTATGGTAGCATATCTTGGGAATGGATTAAATACACTCTATTGGGATGAAATAAACAAATGAATTATATTAATCTCAGTGGTAAGAATATTGAATTCTTTTTACTTCATATCATTAATTCTTATCTGACAGCAGTAACATACACCACTGAATTCCTCTAAGATATTTTCCTACAAGATAAGCGCTGCATACATTTTAAAAAATATTCTTCTAGGGGCTGGAGCGATGGCTTAGCAGTTAAGGTGCTTACCTAAGAAGCCTTAAGGACCCAGGTTTGATTCCCCAGGACCCACATAAGCCAGATGCACAAGGTGATGCATGCACCTGGAGTTTATTTCAGTGGCTGGAGGCCCTGGCATGCCCATTTTCTGTATATGTGCCTCTTCTTTCTCTTTCTCTCTACCTCTCAAATGACTAACAACTAACTAAGTAACTAACTAAATATATATATATATATATATATATATGCATATATATATACACACACATATATATAATGTTTAAAAATATTATCCCATAATGCAATAAGTCTCAGTCACAGAATTTTAAGCTTGGAGATGCCATATGATATGAAATAACTTCCTTCCACATGATAATTAACAACCCTGTCATCTTTCATTCAGCAATCATTTCCTAAGCATCTTGTTTGTGGAAAGAAAAAAAAAAAAAAACCTCTGGTGGGAGAGACGCTCTTGTTACATTTGTTTACAGATCTTGTTCATTTGTGATATGACATTTGAATTTCATTATAACTTTGAAAAGCTTGTATATAGCTGGCCCTCTACTCCAAGATTCCACCGTTTATGTCAGATTACATTACATTTGCTATCTTAAATAATCTAGAAAGGATGTACAGAATCTGGGTGGATGAGTGAGTTATGTACCAGTGTTACACATACCATCGTGATATAAAGGATTTCACCTGCATATTCTGGTACCCATAACAGCTCTGAAATCATCTCTACCACTCCCCCACCCCGGATGCTAGGGAATGAATGCACTTTTGCTCATCACTTGACACAATAAGAAAGTGAGGCTGAGGGAAATTAAGTGATGGAGCACGCAGTCTCCTGCTGATCAGGTTTTGGAATTGATCTTTGGCTATGGAAGCTGCATTCTTTCTACTGAATCGGGTCCACATGCCAGTGTCTATCACTCTCACAGTTCTAGCCCTCATCTCCCTGGCTGTAACATAAGCTAGACTATACCCGAGGTCTGGCATGTACTTTCTCCTTGCTATTCCGAAGAGCCAGTGCAGCCTGACTTATCAGTGATGCTCCTCACGTTTCGAATGAATGAATTGACTCATAAGAGCAGTGATTGCTCCGGAGTCTCTTACCTGCTTCACGGCTTCTGCCCGGCTGAGAGGAGGCTGTGGACTGGGCTTTATGTCTGGCTGGACCGAAGCCAGCCACGCCTGACATTGCTGCAGGGTGTCTTGCCTGCTGACATACTTCTGAAGTTCTTGTTCCAAACTCTGGTACACCTGAGATAGAACATGTTGCGAGAGAGCTGATTTCTATGCAGAGACCCTCGCTGGCATTGGGTGAGGCTCACCAACCAGTCCATTGAAATGCTTGTCTTCCTCAGGACACCCTCACATCACAGACACATCTATGGTGGCTGCAGGTAGCCCAGGATATTGCAAACGGCAATCCCCACACTCTCAATCTACCCACATTTCACAATCTAACATGAATTGTCATGAATATGTATCAGAAGTTTAGGTAAAAAATAAGATCCCATTTTTTAAAAAGTATTTGTTTTTGTCCATTTTTATTTATTTAGTTGAGAGTGGCAGAGAGAGAAAGAGACAGAGAGAGAGAGAGAGGGAGAGAGAAAGGGAGAGAGAATGGGCACGCCAGGGCCTCCAGCCACTGCAAACGAACTCCAGACGCGTGCGCCACCTTGTGCATCTGGCTAACGTGGGACCTGGGGAACCGAGCCTCGAACCGGGGTCCTTTGGCTTCACAGGCAAGCGCTTAACCGCCAAGTCATCTCTCCAGCCCTAAAATCCCATTTTTAAGCATAAGTTTGTTTCTGTAACTGTGATGCTTGTGCTCTAGAGGTATGGTCAGGCTAGAACCAACTTACAGCCTATAGAGGTGTTTGAGGCCCGTTTTTCACTTTGGAAGTTACATTTCAGAACAAAAATTACCTCATTCAAGATTTTTTTTTTCCCTGACATGTCTTGGCAATTAATCCATCCTTAACAATCCAACTGATTTACACTTTATTCATAAAGATACATTGGGAAACAATCTTGTGTTTCCTAGATGTCAAGATGGTGCTTTTCCCAAGCAAACTTTGGTCAAGAAAAGAAGAAAGGGCTGGAGAGATGGCTTAGCGGTTAAGTGCTTGCCTGTGAAGCCTAAGGACCCCGGTTCGAGGCTTGATTCCCCAGGACCCACGTTAGCCAGATGCACAAGGGGGCGCACATGTCTGGAGTTCGTTTGCAGTGGCTGGAAGCCCTGGCGTGCCATTCTCTTTCTCTCTGCCTCTTTCTGTCTCTCTGTTGCTGTCAAATAAATAAATAAACAAAAAAATTTTAAATACGTTTAAAAAAAGAAAAGAAGAAAAAAAGTTTAATCTGGCATTCCTTTCATCACTGATACAAAAGAAGTAATAAGCAAATGCATTCCTGACACTGACACATTTATTATTTTCTTCTTCATTTAGGCTGCCCCTCATTCATTCTCATTCTAGTTAAAAATAAAAAAGAAAGGTGTTTCGTGATGCCTGGTAGTGCATGCCTGTAAGCCCAGCCAGCAGGCAGGCAGCCAGAGGCAGGAGGGTAAGAAGCTCTCGGTTGATCTGAGCACATCAGTATGTCCCTGTCTCAAAACAAGAAGGTGGAACATCGTCACCATAGAACATTCTGGAAGACTCACCCTCTGGGCTGTGCTGCAGATTGCCGAGTAGCTGTCCCTTGTGCCCTGCAGGTGGGCACGCACACTCTGCCTCAGCTTGGCTTGCAGGTGGTCCGCACACTGGTCTACTAAAGCGTCCCCTTTGACTTGAAGGCTGTTCAAGCGGTCTTCGAAACCGGCAATTTCTTCCATCATGGCCTGCAGAAGCGAGGCACGTGGAGAGCTAGTAACCTCCCAAACTTAGTGTCGCCCCGCCTTTTGTTTGAAACAGCCCACTCAGAAACAGAAAGCCTAATATCAAAATTTAGCTGTCTACCGGGGCTTTAGAAAGAATGTTGCCATCTATCATGGCTATGCATTAATTGAAAAGGCGCACACATAGTTTTCAGGAACCCGCCAATGGGGAGGGTGGGTGAGTCTGTGGGGTTAGTCATAAGGACGATGAGGTAACTTTAAGACTATGTGTAAGGGGTGGGTACCTTTTCCATGGGTTTGTAACCAGAGTTAGAGATGTCTACCCATGTGTCAGATTTTCTTTTTAAATCTAAAGTCTTCTAATTACACATATTTACTCCTCTAATATGTGTAGAAATCTAAAATCTGAATATAAATGTATATTATATCTAATTTATATACAACAACATTTATATTAATACAAATAACATTGACACTGACCATTAATTTAGCAACTGTGAGATAATCCAGGAAGCATATAGAAGTCCTAATAAATGTATGTTGCCCCTGTTAAGCAGATGACAGGCTAAAGGAAAGAGACGTCATATCACCCATCAAGGGGGCACAATAGTGCATAGCCCAGGCCCCCAGTGTTGGACACAGCTCTCTGCTGGATTGTAGCTCACACAGTAATTCCCTTGTATTCTCTAGTGAGCATTCTCAGGGATTAGATTGGGGAACAGGAACCATTTTTAAAAATTTTTAGGGCTGGAGAGATGGCTTAGCAGTTAAGCGCTTGCCTGTGAAGCCTAAGGACCCCGGTTCGAGGCTCGGTTCCCCAGGTCCCACGTTAGCCAGATGCACAAGGAGGCGCACGCGTCTGGAGTTCGTTTGCAGAGGCTGGAAGCCCTGGCGCGCCCATTCTCTCTCTCTCCCTCTATCTGTCTTTCTCTCTGTGTCTTTCGCTCTCAAATAAATAAATAAATAATTAAAAAAAATTTTAATATTTATGTATTTGCAAGCAGAGAGAGAGATAGAGAGAATGGGCACACTAGGGCCTCCAGCCATGGCAAATGAACTCCAGAGGTACACACCCCCTTGTGCTTCTGGCTTACATGGATCCTGGGGAATCGAACCTGAGTCCTTTGGCTTTGCACACAAGTGCCTTAACCGCTAAGCCATCCCTCCAGTCCCAGGAACCATTTTTTAATCAGGTTTGAAAGAGAGAGAGAGAGGAAGGGTGGTTAAAGCCATCCTATAGTCAGCAACTGGAGATCAGATGGACCCCTACCTTGTGATGGGCGAGCTGCTGGGTAATGGTCTCCAGGCTACTCGTCTCCAGAAGGTCAGGGGCCACCAGCCTGCTGGACATCTGCAGGAGCCACTTTTCTACCTCCTGGAGCTCACTGTTGTAATCCTCATGGTCTCTGACTTTGGCCTCCAGGCTAGAGACATGCTCCTGTGAAACCAGATGTCTATCAGAAGTGACTTTCATGGCAAAATAAAATAAATAAGTAAAACAAACCTACTCAAATCTATTCTGTATTTCAATAATGTCTAGGGTAGCTCATGCAGTACATAGAGTGGCTTGTATCAGAAACCTACGGGGATGGGTCTGGGGGCTTAGCAGTGGTAGAATCCATGTTCAGCACATGTAGGGTCCTGGGTTCCAGTCCCACCACTAATTAATTATTAGAAAACTATCAAGAATGGAGGGCCTAACAGGATGGTTTAGTGGTTAAGGTGCTTGCTTGGAAAGCCAAAGGACCCAGGTTAGATTCCCCAGGACCCACATAAGCTAGATGCATGCACTGGTATGCCCATTCTCTCTCTCCCTCTCTCCCTTCTTCCCTCTCCCTCTTTCGCTCTCAAACAAATAAATGAAAATTTAAAAAATTCAAAAGAATGGAATAAAACAGTTATCATGCAATTTAAAGGCCTTGTCCACTACCAGTCCTTTAAACTCTCCAGCAGAGGGGAAGAAGGGAGGGCATACATCTTGGCAAGTCAACATCATTTATAGCAGATTGTTTTCTCTCTCACCTTCCCTATGCTGCAGAGGTTCTGGTAGTCATGTTGAAGCTGATGTAGTTTGTCCTTTAGGGTCACATCTTGTACCAGTTCCAGGAGCGCTTCACCTTTCTCTTGCAATGAGGTCACAGATGGCTCATGGGATAGCACCACTTGTTGCAGAGACTTGCACCACAAAGAAAATAATAATAATGATACTAATGAATAATCTGGGTGTGGTGGCACACCTCTGTAATCCCAGCCCTTGGGAGGTGGAGGTAGGATGATCACTGTGAGTTCAAGGCCACCCTGAGACTAATATAATTAATCCCAGGTTAGCCTGGTCTAGAGAGAGACTCTGCTTCAAAATACAAAAAGAAAAGAAAAGAAAAGAATACACAGAGCTGGCTCAGCCATGTGAACAAGATGAGTATAAACAGATGGATGTCTGTGGCAAGTGGGACATGAGCTGCCTCAGAGAAAGATCAGGTAAATGTTTATTGAATCAGTAACAGAAAGCATTAGAGATAGACATCATGGCTAATCCAGTTTCCAAGTACGGCACAAGCAGAGCACGACGGAAAGGAATTCCATTGAGCTAAGTTGAACACAGTTTATGCTTTTATCTCTCACTTCATTACTTTTAGTAGAGACAAACAGATCTTAACATGAAAGGGAGTGAAGCCACTATTTTTTTTTTTTAGAGATCATGACATCTATTCCAGCTTGAGTTAGATGTGGCCCTAGGGAGATGAATGAAGCTGCAAACTTACTGAAATGGGATGAAAATGGTCCTTAAATATATGAGGGATTTGGTGGGTGAAGGGGAGGAGAAGAGACTGAGATTCTCATGGGCATTTTCACAGGACAGATCTAGGCTAAGGCCACACAGACATATCACTTGGAGTTGCTTGCTCAAACTTCTGCAGTAAAAGCTTTGTGTTAGGCCAGTACACCGTCATTCCTAAAGACCATCAATCACTATGTCATCCAGGCCCACTTGAAATAGATTATCTGCATGTGAGCTTTCATAACTGTCTCAACATTCTGAACAGGTAAAATATCTGTGTGTGTATAAGTATATATAACTGAATCAACATCACTATTTCCAACCTCATTTCTATGGGGTTTAGCTATAGTTAGTCAATTAGAACTTACTGTCTTTAAACTGTGATGTGTCTTTTTACATTTGCCATGTCACATTCTTTGGCCATGGATACCAATAAAAAGAAAAAAAATCAACGTAACTTCTACATGGAATAGATAATATTTATAGATACAGGAGCCTGATACAGATTACTTGGATCTGTATAACAGGATTGCAATTCTCAGAGAGTGATCTCCACTGATTAATTATATCAACTTTGGTTGCCAGTTCTCATAAACGGGTAATAGAAAAAGAAAAACACAAAACTCCAACGTGGTGTATGTAGTCAAATAAATCTACATAGGTTAACACCAGAAAGGATTTGTCTGATGTGAGTTGTAGCACTTGCATGGTCATGCATTTTGGGAATGATCTCTCTCTCTCTCATTTGGTTCCTGTCTGACATCTACACATTATCTGTTAATGGGCAGCAAGGACCTACCTTGTATTTTGATAATTGAGCTTTTTTCTCATATAGTTCCATTTTGGGTTCTTGTGGAGCATGGAGGATTTCCTGGTATTCTGCTATCCACCTACTCAGCGCCTTCCACTTATCTGAGAACTCCTTGGCTAAGTGAAGACCTTTCTCCAGGGACATGTGTTCTTTTCGGACAGTGCTGGTCAGTTCCTTCAGGTGTTCCATGTGGTCATGGATTTCTGTCCTCAATGTCTCTGCCTCACCTTCCTCTAAGTATTTTATAGCTCT
The DNA here is from genome assembly GCF_020740685.1 of Jaculus jaculus. Taxonomy (NCBI): domain Eukaryota; kingdom Metazoa; phylum Chordata; class Mammalia; order Rodentia; family Dipodidae; genus Jaculus; species Jaculus jaculus. The sequence continues at coordinate 13,975,016 of NC_059110.1, read as the reverse complement.
TTCGCCTTTCTCCCGGGTTGACTTCAGCAAGCCGTGGCCTTTCTCCATGTCTTTTAACAATACCTGAGAAAGACAGTGGACAGAAAGTGAGTCTTATTCATCTCAGAAATTAATGGTCTTCCAGGTACCTTTCTTTTTAAAATTTTTATTTATTTATTTGAGAGCGACAGACACAGAGAGAAAGAGAGATAGAGGGAGAGAGAGAATGGGCACGCCAGGGCTTCCAGCCTCTGCATACGAACTCCAGAAGCGTGTGCCCCCTTGTGCATCTGGCTAACGTGGGACCTGGGGAACCAAGCCTCGAACCAGGGTCCTTAGGCTTCACAGGCAAGTGCTTAACCACTAAGCCATCTCTCCAGCCCCCAGGTACCATTTTTTGAGTCTACCTGCCTAAGTTTTTTTGAAGTTTGTATCCAGGTCTGACCTATCAAGAAATTAGAAAGCCTCTTTCCATCCAGAAAGCTTTTAAAATTCTTGATCAATGTACAAACCGGAAACTGAAGAACTCAATGTACCTTTTTTTTTTAAATTTTTTATTTATTTATTTGAGAGCGACAGACACAGAGAGAAAGACAGATAGAGGGAAAGAGAGAGAATGGGCGCGCCAGGGCTTCCAGCCTCTGCAAACGAACTCCAGACGCGTGCGCCCCCTTGTGCATCTGGCTAACGTGGGACCTGGGGAACCGAGCCTCAAACCGGGGTCCTTAGGCTTCACAGGCAAGCGCTTAACCGCTAAGCCATCTCTCCAGCCCTCAATGTACCTTTCACCTTCAGCAAATTCCCCAAAGATCTGAGTTTCACCTGGGTGAAGACACTTGGCTATGAGTTCTGCATTCCCTTTTCTTTTTTTTTTTTCTCATGTAAATGTCTAAACTGTCCTTAGTTAAGACCTGGTGGGCAACTGTTGGAGAAAAACCCTTCACACGTAAGTGAAAGCCAGGTTTGGTCTCAAAGAATTTATGTCTTTGAATTGAATCATGAGGATCATCAATCACATGGCACAGCGTGAACACATGAGCTTCCAGTGTCTGCTCACGGGAGGCACTTGTAGTGAGAGAACAGGAGAGGTCAGAGAAGCCCGAGGGACGCAAGCCCACCTCCAGGGTCTTCAACTTCTTCCCCATCATCGCTTTGTCCACTTTATCAATTTTGGAAGCCACGTTCTTGAAGTTTTTATGAGTGGAGCCATACCAATCAGAATAGGAACTGAGTGATAATTCAGCTTCTTCCAAACTCTGAATTTCCTCTTCCAGGAATTTGATTTGCTCCTATGGAAGAAAAGGGGGAAAATGAATTGTAACAAAAGCCCTGGGCAGGAGCCTTCACAGACCACTGGACGTCTTCAGTGGTGCTTAGTGAAGGAAGAGTATTTAGGCCTGTGATGCTGGATGTTCTGCCACGAGGAGTGAGGGTGGACTCACCAGCACTTGGAGGAGCAATGCCTGGTATCTAGAGGTCAACTGGGTGGCCTGGCCACTCATCCTGCTGTCCACATGACTCTCATCCAGGAGCTCCTGTGCTCTGGCTCCCACCTCCTCCACTTCATCTCTGCGCCCTGACAGCTCTTCATGCCACTTCTGAAATGGTACAAGAGTCAGAGAAAAAGCCCCAATCCCAGCCAGTCCTGAACAAGACAAACGCTGGATATATCTCCTTAATAAAACATGACCTCAGCGCTGGTGGGATGGCTTAGCATTTAAGGCGTTTGCCTGCGAAGCCAAAGGATCCCAGTTTGATTTGCCAGGACCTATGTAACCCGGATGCATAAGGGGCACATGGATCTGGAGTGCGTTTGCAGTGGCTGGAGGCCCTGACGTGCCCATTCTCACTCTCTCTCTCTCTCTCTCTCTCTTTCTTTCTCTCTCTCTCTCTCTCTCTTTCCCTCCCTCCCTCCCTCCCTTTTTCTCTCTCAGATAAATAAATAATATTTTAAAAACATGACTTCTGTAGTTTTAAAGAGGTGTTGGATGTAATCCTCGTGAATGATTTTCTAACACTATGATTAGCACTGTATGCTTGTGAGTTTGGGTACTTTTGTATATTTTGGTTCAAAAACTTTTTGAAGAAAGTGTTATACATTTGTCCATCTTCTTTTGACTTTGATTGATTTTAAAATACTTAAATGAATAATGAAAAAAGTTCCCAAGACCTACGTATTCTTTTAGGTATATGTATGAAAGTTACTTAAGAATGAGAATAAAATTAATGAATTATTAATCAGATATTAGAGAAAATTCATATTAGAATCATAAACTTAGTCTTTACAATGTTATCATTTGCATAGTTTTGCAAAGCAAGGCTTATGGACATAAGAAGAAAATACAAAATATTTCCACTAACCTATAATCTGTTAAAGATGAATTTAAAAATTAATTCCAAGGAAAGTACACCATTTCATAAGTAAGTAGAGAGAGACGGAAAGGATCTTGCAAAAATCTACGCTTTGGACAGAGACTCACTCAATGTTTTAATGAAACAAATTATGCAAAGATGAGTTGCTTTGGCAAGCATCAGGGATTTCCAGGAATTATACCTTCATCTGGTGTAGCTGCATCTCCTTAGTTGCCCGGTTAGACTGACGCTCTGTCCGGATACTAACTTTCTCCTCCATCTTCTTGAGCCATTCATCTACTTGCTGAAACTTCTGTTCCACCAGCCTCAGCTTGTTCACGACATTGTTGAACTGCATCCGGGTTTCCGAGAGTCTGTGCTGGTAAGTCTGCCAGTCCTGCCGCAGCGACTCCAACACGCGGTCTTCTGCCCGGGGAATGCCCGCCGGGATCACATCCTCTCTGGTGTGCAGCACGGCGTTGAGCAGCGCCTGACCCTCGGCACAGTGAACTTGCAGCTCCTACAGGGAAAAGGCACAATGACACGCCTCACCCACAATTCACGCTTGGACTCGTCAACATGCCTTAGCCAAGCCACTCCAGCCAACTTGCACCTCACATAAGAAAAATATGATTTGGGCTGGAGAGATGGCTTAGTAGTTAAGGCACTTGCCTATGAAGCCTGAGGACCCAGGTTCCATTCCCCAGTATCCACGTGAGCCAGATGCACAGGGTAGTGCATGCATATGGAGTTTGTTTGCAGTGGCTGGAGGCCCTGGTGTGCCCATTCTCTCTCTCTCTCTCTCTCTCTCTATTTCTTTCTCTCTTTCTCTCAAAATAAGTAAATATATAAAATATAAAGAAAAAAACAAGATTTTACTAGGTATGGTAATACACACCTATAATCTTAGCACTCAGGAGGCAGAGGTAGGAGGATCAGGAGTTCAAGGTCGTGCTCAGCTTTGACGCAACTTAAGAGGTCATCCCTGCCTCAAAAAAATATGAGTTAGCTGGGCATGGTGGCACATGCTTTTACTCCCAGGACTTGGGAGGTAAAAGTAGGAGGATCGCTGTGAGTTTGAGGCCAGCCTGGGACTACAGATTGATGGCCAGGTCATTCTGGGCTACAGTGAGACCTTACCTTGAAAAAACAAATTTATTCAGCCCTATAAAATATTTATATAACATTTAACATTGATGCTGAAGTCTGGAGAAAGATTCCAAAAAATTTCCAATTCAAATACACAGAGTGCTCCACACTTCTCTCAATTGAGTTTCTTAAATTTTATTTTCCTACATGCAAACAAAAAGGTTTATGATTAAAGGGCTAATTGTTTAAAACAATAACCTAGGCTTGTTCAGGATTGTAATGTGCTTAAAGCACCAGAGGCTTGTGGCTTTGTCATTGGCTGGGCAGAGCAGTGCACTTGCTGCTGAGAAAGGAAAGAGTAGACCCTCCCTGCACTAAGAACTCATCCTCTGCCAGGCTGTGTTTCAGGGATCCTGTGGCCAAGAAAAGTTGGGCCAGGACTGTCCTGGAGCACACATATCTGGGAGGTTGGATCATCACACCTGTTCGCTAGCTGCTCCCAGGTGCTAACCCCCTGACTCTGTAAGCTTGAACTAAATCCCTTCCTCCCTGGGCTGGATGCTCATCGCAGCAACTATCCACAACAATACGTATCAGCTTTTGCAGGATTAGAGATCATATAAACTTCCTATGGTTTAATATAAGTAACTCCATATTCACGATGGAGAAGCCTTTGTTTTCAGCTAAATTTTACCTGAAGATCCCGCAAGGCTGTCTCGTGAGTGTGGGTGTCCCCCTCAAGAGCTGAGTATTGGTCAAGTTTTTCTTGTTCTTCACCCAACCAAACTTCGAATGCCTTTAGGTCTCTCTGATACTCTTGGTGTAGGCGAACAAGTTTTTCATATTTTGTTACTGCCTCCTGTGATTAACATTGAAAATGATTAAGACAGGAATGTGTTACTAAATAAGGTATTCACGTGCTGTAAGAAACCACCTTTGGAATTTTTTTTTATTTTTTTTTAAATTTTTTATTTTATTTATTTATTTGAGAGCGACAGACACAGAGAGAAAGACAGATAGAGGGAGAGAGAGGGAATGGGCGCGCCAGGGCTTCCAGCCTCTGCAAACGACCTCCAGATGCGTGCGCCCCCTTGTGCATGTGGCTAACGTGGGACCTGGGGAACTGAGCCTCGAACTGGGGTCCTTAGGCTTCACAGGCAAGCGCTTAACCGCTAAGCCATCTCTCCAGCCCAACCTTTGGAATTTTAAAAAAGCACAATAATTAAATTATTGGAGTAACGAATGATTTCCCAAATGAAAGAACCTTAAAGGTCTATGTACAAAATATAAAAACAAATGCTTCATGACTGAAAGGATCTTAAAGATCATTTTGCTGAATTATTACCCAACACATGACCTAATGAAATGTTGCCTAGACATGCCAAAAATGATGTAACTTTGCTTTCCATAAAAATTCAATTTGGTTAATAAAAAATGTATATGTGCTTTGAGTGTGAATTTGAATTTAGTGAAGATATAATTTTCTGAACTTTGTTTATTAGAGTAGAATGTGTTAATAAAAGACTTTTTTGAGATGGCTATATGGAGCATAATAAATATTATGATGATTATTTCTCATTTTCTACTTTCATAATCAGTCATAAGATGGCATTTACATCTTTATTATGAAGCTTTCTAAAATTGTGAAACCATTATTAATATTTCTAAGTTTTAGTTAAGAATTATTTATTATATTATCATTGATATACTAACAATATCTGAAGTCTTTGGTTTCGCTAATGTTGGCTTTGCAATACTAAAATTCATTTGGCTTCATGTGTTCTGTCCCCACACAGTTGCCATTCTTTTTTTTTTTTTTTAAAAATTTTGTTTATTTTTTTGAGAGCAACAGACACAGAGAGAAAGAGGGGGAGAGAGAGAGAAAGGGCATGCCAGGGCTTCTAGGCACTGCAAACGAACTCCAGACGTGTGTGCCCCCTTGCGCATCTGGCTAATGTGGGTCCTGGGGAATCAAGCCTCGAGCCTGGGTCCTTAGGCTCATAGGCAAGTGCTTAACCACTGAGCCATCTCTCCAGCCCCCAGTTGCCATTCTTGAGATCAATGTATTTAAATAATCATGTTTCTGAGCACTCTTCCTTGGTGAGTCCACAGGACCCTAGTTAACCTACCTTGACCCTCTCTTTGATTGCTTGGTATCGCTCCTGCAGATCCTGAAATTCTAACTGTGTGACATAATGCTCTGTCATGCCTGCTTCCTTAACTTCAATGGTCTCCAGCAGGCTGCTGTGACTCAGCACTTCTTCATTTAACAGCTAGAGAACATTTTTAAAAAGTGACATGTTACTCATGACAAGCATATCAGTATCCACAGTGATTTTAATTGTACAGTTGACAAGTGACCTAAATGCCATCAGTTCCAAACCAGTCTTCAAATGGCGAATTTAGAACACTGGGAGAAGTCCCTTGATCTCCCAACCAGTCTAGGCTGTTCTTAGCTTTCACTTGGATTGCGAAGGTAGTCTCTGAGGCAGAGCCAAATGAAAGACGAGGGCCACCTGGGCCAAGGAGTCCACGGGAGACCTGAGCACATTGTCGTGGGAGGTTCCTGCAGCCTCTCCCAACTCACCCTGTGTCACCCTCCCCTGCTCACTCAGCTCCAGGTGTTCTCCATTCCCTAGTGCCCTAGGGCCTTTCCCTCCTCACCATGCAGACATGTGGCAAGAGGATTCTTTTCCCAAGTCCCCCCAGACAATTTTATCTCCCCATTAAGGGTGTAGTCCACAGGTCACCTCTTTCAAACAGGCCTTCCCTATCATCCTGTCACTTTTCTTTTTCACAGTACTCATAATTATTTATCCATTCATATGCTTATTTCTGAGTGCACATGTCTCCTCTAAAATATGTTTGTCCATTTTTTAAAAATATTTTATTAGAAGCTGGGCATGGTGGTACACGCCTTTAATCCCAGCACTTGGGAGGCAGAGGTAGGAGGATCACTGTGAGTTCGAGGCCACCCTGAGATTCCATAGTGAATTCCAGGTCAGCCTGAGCTAGAGTGAGACCCTATCTCAAAACCAAAAAAAAAAAATATATATATATATATTGTATATATATTTATATATATTATATATATATATTATATATATATTTATTTGACAGAGATATTGGGGAGGGGGAGGGGAGGGAGAATGGGTTCATACTAGGGCCTCCTGTGGCTGCAAATGAACTTCAGAAGCATGTTCCACTGTGCACCTGACTTTATTTGGAAATGGGGGGAAACTGAACCCCAGAAACCAGACTTTTGCAAGCAAATGCTGTTAACCAGAGTCATCATTTCAGCTCCAAATTTGCCTATGTTATTTACCTAGAGTGGGGGAGGGGCACAATGCCTGGAGGGGAGGGGAAAAGTTCTGCAAAGATGTGGATTTTCAAAGTTGTCACATGTTTCAGAAATAGAGTGAGGTTTGGGAAGGTGGAGGTGAAGGAGGTGCGGGGGATGGTGACCATGTCACAGGAGGTGATGAGAATTCTCACATATGAAGAGGATCAGTGTCACCCTGTAGACAATGGGGAACCAATGGAGGCTCTTAGCTGGGGAAGTAAGATATTCCTCCTTATTTGATGATCGCAGTCATTGATGGAGCCAAGAAACACAGTGGGAAATCAGGTGTCTTCTGGTTCAGGTGAGTAGGATGGACCAGCAGGAACTAGGGGTGAAGTGAATGAGAAATAAGGAGACTGGGGAAGGAGGTTTCTAATTTAGTGTTAAAGGATTTCCATGCATAAAATAGGAGTATGGCTCAAGACATGTTATTATATATAGTGAATGTGCCCTAGAGCAGGGTATGGCTAAAAATCAAAACTCTACAATATCTCTTGTTTGAATATTACTATCAATTAAAAGAAAGTTTTTAGAATGTACCTAGTTGAAGAATCTTAACATGTGGGGCTGGAGAGATGGCTCAGCGACTGAAGGCACTTTTTCCACAAGCCTATAAATGTCCAGCAACCATGTAAAGCCCGAAGCAATGTGATGCATGCATCTGGAATCTCAAACTCCTACCGCAATGGGAGGTGGAGCAAGGAGAGTCCGGAAAGTTCCTGTGGTCAGACTGGCCTTCCTCCAGTAGCAAACACTACGAGACCTTGTCTCAAGCAAGGTTGAAGAGGAGAACCAACACCTAGAAGTTGTCTTTTGACCTCTACACATGTGCCAAGCACATGTGTGCCCACCCCCCACCTGGCTGCATATGCACACAAGTAAAAATAATCCTCACGTGCAGAAGTATACTAACACGAGGAATGTGAGAAATGTAGAAAAGCAGTAATGTAGTGCTTGGGATGGAGCTTGGTGTTTCAATGCCTGCTTGGCAAATATGAGGCCTTGGGTTTAATATCCGGTTTAGGGAAAGGGGGAGTCCAATGGAGAAAAAAATATGTAGCAATACAGAAGAATGTGAGGGGCTGGAGAGATGGCTTAGCAGTTAAGATGCTTGCCAGTGAAGCCTAAGGACCCAGGTTCGATTCCCCAGGACCCACGTAAGCTAGATGCGCATGGTGGCACATGAGTTTGAAGTTTGTTTGCAGTGGCAGGAAGCCCTGGTGCACCCATATTCCTCCACCCACTGCTTCTTTCTCTCTCAAATAAATAATAAAAAAGTTAATGTGATAAAAAAAAATAAAGAGAAGTGAGCTGGAAAGATGGCTTAGCGGTTAAGGTGCTTGACTGCAAAGCCAAAGAACCCAGGTTTAATTCTTCAGGACCCATGTAAGCCAGACGCACAAAGCAATGCATATGTCTTGAGTTCATTTGCAGAGGCTGAAGGTCCTAGTGTGCTTATTCTTTCTTTCTCTCTCCCTCTTTCTCTCTCTCTCTCTCTAAATAAATAAATAAGTATTTTAAAACAGTGCTGGCAATATGGCTTTGTGATTAAGGCACTTGCCTGCAAAGCCAAGGGACTCAGGATGCTTGTAAGCTGGACGCACAAGGTGGTACATGTGTCTGAAGTTTGTTTGCAGTGGCTAGAAGCCCTAGCACACCCATTCTCTCTCTGTGTTTATATCTGCCCCCCCCTCAAATAAATAAATAAAAATAATTAAAAATATTTTAAAACTTAAAAATAAAGAAAATTTACATCTGAATGTCAAGTAGGCTTACTTATGAAAATATTAAAAAGTGGACACATTTTCAATGATCTGTGTCATAGACATAGTCTACATGATTGTCATGGCAGAGAAAAACTTCACACACTACTAAACACAAACAAAATCTACTTTAAAAAGACAGATATGATACTTCAGGACTCAGTATTAACTATTCTGTGTATACACTGTTTAGTATAAAAGTGATCATACTTTCGCCTGACCCCGGCACTCTACGGAAGCCGATAAGCAATTTCAAGGAGTGTGAGATCCGGGCCTAACCTTGGCTTTGCCGAGAGTGGTCACTTTCTCCCGCAGCTCTGTGTGCTGCCTGTCCGATTCATTTAGGCTGCCTTCCACTCCATCCATCCAACTGGAAAACTGTCGCACATCATCCTGATAGCTCGTCCATTTAGAGAGAGCTCCTTCAAGCTGACTGAAAGAGATTTGAAAGGACAGTAATCTAGTCTGAGGATCCTGTTGAGTCTGATGTCTGTCCCCTCCAGCTAGCAGTGGGTCCAAAGGCCTGGGACAGATAGCCGAACAGGGCTTATCCAGTCTAGCTGGGGATCTTTGGTGAAGACAGCCTCAGAAAACAAGCAATGGTTAGATCCAAGTTTGTCCACACAAGAGGCAAGAACCAGGGGGCACTAGAGAGGCCTGAAGATGAGCCCAAGAGGGATTCCCAGAGCAAGCCCTTCCTGTAGTCAGTACTCTGGGCAGGTAGAGAATCCACATTTAATGACACTCAAGTTGACGAGGGCCTTCAGAGCAAGAGAAAAAGAAAGGAGTTGTTAAAAGAAGGAAGGGGGATGGAGAGGTGGATGAATGGTTCATGGCACTTGCTTACAAAGCCTGATGACCCAGGTTCACTCCCCCGGTGCCCATGTAAAGAAAGATGTGCAAAGTGGTGCATGTGTTTGGAGTTTGTTTCTAGTGGCAAGAGGCCCTGGTGTGCCTATGCTCTCTCTCCTTCTTTAAAATAAATAAAAAATATTTTTAAAAAAATAAAGGAAGAGGCTGGAGAGATGGCTCAGCAGTTAAAGATGTTTGCTTGAGGACTGATGGCCTGGGTTTGATTCCAAAACACCCATATAAATCCAGGTGCACAAAGTGACACATGCATCTGGAGTTTGCTTGCAGGAGCAAGAGGCTCTGGCATACCCATTCTCATTCTCTCTCTCTCTCTCTTCTTTCAAATGAATAAATAAAATATTTTGAAACTTAAGAGAAGGAAGGGTAAGTCTGGGAATAATGTAGAAGGCGCATAGTACTCAGCTGACATAAGATCTAAAACTCAGAAAATCACAAGAGGGACAGAATTTCCTGAAATGGTCGAAGTATGACAAGTCAGCATTTCTCCTGCGCAAAGGATAGGCACTTCCTTGTCTCAATACAAGTCATCCCACTAACCATCTGAGCCTTGTTTCCTCGCAGAACTTACTATCAGTACCTACCCACATATACTCTCACACTTCCCCTGCAGTGAACGGCCAATAGACTTGAGGATGCTGCCTCCTGGGTCCCTCAGCCTGAGGATATTCCCTGGTGCCTGATGCATTCACAGCTCGAGGGCAAAGGGGACAATAAATGCCAGTAAATATCCCCAGGTCAGCCATCTACTACCCTCCTGCCTCTGATTGCCAAGGGATTATCATTCTACCCTCAACTGCCCTCCTGCCTCTTGGGAGTTTGTTTACTATTTCCCCCTGCCTCCACTCTTGGTAGGGATAACTAAGGCACACAGCATCTGACATTACCCAGTGCCACCCAGGCAGGCAAGTTCCAGCAGCCCATTGCTGAGATCTGTTTGGTTCTATTCCTTTCCTGGCCTCTTTCCCACACCCTGATGCTATCTCTTGGACGTATTATCTCAAGTTTCAAACTGTCTTTATATTATGTGATACATATCTATTGTTTTTTAAATGGGGAATAAGAATAACAACAAAAGTAACACATTTTTAGTTAGTTATATTACAACATAGACAAAATATTGCTGAACTCAAGGTTATACCCACTGCACTCTTTACATTCTTTGGTTCTAATGAGAGGAGAGAGCAAGAGTGAGAGAGTGAGACCGAGGATGGAAGGAAGAAAAAGAAAGGAGGAAATGAAGAGAAGGGAGAGTTATTGATGAAGGAAGGAAGAAGGGAAGAGAGGCAGGAAAGGAAGGATAAAGGGAAAAAGAAAAGAAGGGAGTAAGGAGGAAGGTAGAAAGGAAAGAGGTAGGAGGACAAAATAAGTCTGTTACGGAGGTATTTCACTCATCTTTCCGTCATGGCTGGCCAGTGCTGAGTATGGTTTTGCTCACCTTTTACAACGAATTGCTGAGGACAGGAGAGATTCCCACATATCCTTCACAGCCTGCAGCTGCTGCTGGATAGCAGGGATGCCTTCTGGAGAGGTATTCTGCAGGACATACTCCCCCCTGGTGACGACCATTTTCATCTGAATCTCCTTTTCTTGCCTCACAGATAACAGAGCCTGTAAAATAAGCACAGAAGCCCCCTGTGTTATCTTGCTTGACATTGCTGGCTTCAAGCAGCTCGGAGGTCCTGAAGATAGCAGTATGGTGTGGATGGAGCTCCTGGGGGAGTCACTTGCTGGTGAGTGCCAGTCGCCAGTCATCTGCTGGTCTCTGAGTGGACTTAGCACTGCTGGTCTTGAGTCTCCTCTGAATAATCCTTCTTTCCACTGACATTTTATGTTTCCACTTTTATATTATATTTTATTTCTTTGTGAGAGAAAGAGAGAGAGAGAATGGGCATGCCAGGGCTTTTAGCCTCTTGAAACAAACTCCAGATACATGTGCCGCCCTGTGCATCTGGCTTTATGTGGGTCCTGGGGAATGGAACCTGGGTCCTTATATTTTGCAGGCAAGCACTTTAACCACTGGCATATTTCTCCAGCCCTGTTTCCATTTTTTTTTTAAACAAGGGAGACTGTACATTCATGAATCCTCAAAGATTATGGGATGAAGAGCTTGTAAAGTTCATGGTAACAAGCACAGCTGGGGGAACAGACTTTCAGTTCTCCATAAGCACTGTTTTTTTTTTTTTAATTTTTATTAACATTTTCCATGATTATAAAATATATCCCATGGTAATTCCCTCCCTCCCCAACCCCACACTTTCCCATTTGAAATTCCATTCTCCATAAGCACTGTTTTTTTAATATGAGAAGGTGATTTCAATTCAGAGTTAATAAACTTTGAGTCACCTCATTTCCTAACCTGTATCTTGTTATCTTGCCTCTCTTGGCAGCCTCAGCTGTCTTGTGGTCACCCCACATCTGCTGTGGCAAGAGGTAACTATAAGTGTGACTATCCCACACAAACAGGAACGCGAAGAAATTTCTCATAGACAGAGTACGACATAACCCCAGGCAGATACGGACGAGACCATTCGAAACCAAAGTCTATAAGATATCTACAACCACGCACCTCAAGCTTGAGCATCCTGCTGTCCAGCACGCTTTTGTCAGATGTTGGGTGGCAGTAAGAATCCAGCAGGTGGACTGTATCTGTCATCCACTCTTGGAGTTCTTTCACCCCCAGGGAAAACTGACTGTGCTCTGCGACAATTCTGTCCAGTCTGGACACTTTTTCCTGCAAATGACAGATATGGTTTTTCTAGCTTTCGACAGAGATTTCATCATCTACAGTTACTCACTCTGAAGAGCTAACACTTTGTTTTTTTTTTTTTTTTTTAAAAAAAAAAGCTATTATCTCAGCTTCATATGCTGATGAGATGTAAGTCTGGCCTCACTGTATGAGGTATGTGACATATCCTAAGCAGGAAGAAACAGGTCAGAAAGTCGAACCATTACAATTGAGTGCCCTTCAAAATCTTTATGGGAATCATAGTGTGTTTTTAAATCAGTAACATTCCTTCCCAATGCCTTACTGGGATTCTAATCTCAGCAGCCTTTTGTTTTCGCAAAGCACCTTTGACTCAGCAGATACAGAAACTCCTACTGACCTACACTCCAGCTTTAAAAAATAGTGAATATTTTGCCATATGCTTAAACATACAAATATAATAAATGAGCATTTTAAATAAGTCACTATCATTTTGCATATTTCTGGAGTACAGTGTGATACAAAGCCTAATGTATATTAAGTATTCCTAAATTTTAAAAGATGAGACCATCTCTGTGGTTTATCATAGTTACTAATTTCAGGTAATATCCTACACAGTAAATTAAGACTTTATAAGACTAATCTATAGCTCTGAAAACTTGAAAGTATCAATTACTTTTAATACCTAAGTTAATATCAATGAATAAAAAGCTATTATCTATCTATTTTCTATTTCTCTATTACATGCCTATCTTTCTATTATCTATCTATCTACCTACATACCTGCCTACCTGTTTTTTGTTTATCTATTTGCCCAAACTAATCCAACTTGCAGAAATATCATTGCTTCCGCCACATGAGTACTAGGATTACTGTCATACGCCACTATTCCTGATACAGAAAGTTGTACTTATTTCCTTCTAGTTTCAGATATGACTCAGGGTGCTTTTTTTTTTTTTTTTTTTTGAGGGTTTCACTCTGGCCCTGGCTGACCTGGAATTAACTATGTAGTCTGAGGGTGGCCTCAAACTCAAGGTGATCCTTCTACCTCTGCCTCCCAAGTGCTGGGGTTAAAGGCGTTCACCACCATGCCCTGCTTGACTCAGGTTTTTTAAAGACAGAAAATGTAACTAATTGATCAAGTGATCAGGAGTGCCAATGTAAACTGGTTACTATGAGACTGTGGTAGTTTTTCAAAGATGTTTGATTGAAGACCTAAGTTAGAAAACCAGAAGTGATTTCACATTAAATTAAGGGAGGCCAAGCTAATGATTAAATTCCATGTTAACCTTTGAAATTTAAGAATATAGGAAACAAATGTCTCATAGAGTTCACATAGCATCAGAAAGACCTCTATCCCGGCAACTGGTCACTATCATGGAAGCCGGTGGCCTCAGTGAGGTCCTCTTGGATCCCAGGTACTCTATTCTAAGCTATTTAGAAAAAAATTAATATGTGACAGGACTCATTGCTCATTCTAAGTTCAGCTTTAGACGTGAAACTGAAACTCTCATCCTTAACTTGTGAAATGAATACAGAAAATTTCAAAGAATTTAAAGAAAAAATTCCAGGGTTGGAGAGATGGCTTGGTGGTTAAGGTGCTTGTCTGTAAAACCTAATGTCCTGGTCTTAGTTCCCCAGAATCCACGTAAGCCAGATGCACATGGTGGCACATGCATCTGGAGTTCGTTTGCAGTGCCTGGAGGACCTGGCAGACTGTTCTCTCTCTCCCCTCTTGCAAATAATTAAAAAGTATTCCAGACCAATAAAACTCAACTTGCTTCTGAGTTCATATTTTCTAATGAAATTTAATCTGAGAATCCTTTCAACAAAATCTCTGAAGTTTTCCTTCCTGTATTAACCCTTCAAAATCAAAGCCCTGGGGTATTTGAGTATTAAAAGGAGGCTCTCCATCTTCCAACTTCCCTCAGTGGTTTCAGAGCGCCACACTGAGATGCAGAACACGGGGGACATCCTCAAATTTCCAGGCTGGGGAGGGCTGACCCGGACACTGCACCGTGGGATTGCCAGAGTGGCCCCTGCACGCCCTCTGGTAAGTCCGGTTTCACGACATCAGTCAGTATCACACTCACACGGCACATGCCAGGCGTTTACCTTGGTCACATTGCTTAGCGCTAGATACCGGGAGGACAGCTGCGACACTCTGTGCACAAAGCTCTTGCTGGCAGCTTGTCCTTCCCACAGCTGCCTTGCTTTCTCCTTCAGCCTGTGCAGCTGAGGTTCGCGGCAGTGCACTTCCTCAAGGACAGACTGAAAAGCACAAGCGAGTTAACATTCAGAGGCTGGGGCAGACGAACACGCGCAGGACACAGCTGTGGCCCGAAGAGCATGACAATAAAGACTGGCAAGCAATCGGAGTGCCCCGGAGGAGGCTTCCTTGTCGCCAAGCTATGCACGAGAGGCGCGGGACAGGGAGGAAACGTCAGACCACATAAAATGCATCAGGAATCTGTGAGGACGGGAAGAGGCTACAAGTGCATCCTCAGGTGACATCATCTCATCCGGGTCTCCCAGCATGCAGAGGGAGTCAAGGCCGGGGCAGGCCACCCCAGCCCCGGTCACCTGCAGTTTCTGCTGCTCTCTTCTCTTGGCCGGCAGGTCGTAGAGGCGATTGCTGCTTTGGTGGACGAGCTCCTCTGTCTTGCTCAACCAGCTCTGCACGGGCTCCACACTCACTTCAAAGTCCCTCATCTGGATCTTCAGATTCTACAGGGTTTTCAATAATGCCAGGGACAAAATCAGACACGCACGTCGGGGTAAGCGCTACCAGGCTCAGGTCCCTGATTTCTTCATTCATAACACAGGGACATGAGTTTCTACGATTCTGTGATGACTTTAAAGATGAATTGCATTTGTGTGTATGTTAAGAGCCCACAACAAAGACCAAGGTTTTCTGTCACTGTTTTTTTTTTCTTTACTTATTTTTTATTTTTATTTTTTCCAGTTCTGCCCTCTGGCCTGAGCCCTGCACTCATGGTACCTGTTACATTCCTGGTCATTCACCATCACTGTCTTGCAAGGCGCCCCACAGTGATGATCACTTCATTAAATGGGGGGTGCCTCACTTTAAGAAAGCTGTTATCAAGGAGGACTTTTCCCCTGTCTGACAGTAATTCCCTATCATCATCTCTTTTCTCTCTTATGTCAATTACGATTGTAATCGGAATAAGGAGCCCAAAGTGTTGTTTTCCAAGGAAAAGATGTGCTTGTGAAAGAAGCATCAGCAAATCAAAGGTATGATTTCAGGAGAAAAAAAATAACTGCATGGTGGCAGAACTTGTTATGGCTGTAATAGATTGTCTTTAAGGGAAATGAATTGACATAAGCATTGTTTCTTTGTAAATTTCTCATCTAACACCTACTATCCTATGTTTGCATAAATTATCACAGGCCCTTGTACCCAAGGTACTTTGTTGCCTGACAGGGATATTTCCATTCATTCTCCTCAAACACTTTTCAAAACTGAGGCATTTCAAAATGAAAGAATAAATACTAGGCTGACAGGTGATGGGAACTGTCCCTATAGAGAGAATAATTGGGCAGGTCTGTGAGGACAGTCCCTATGCAAGGACACATCCTATTCCTTGGAATGCCTCATGTTCTGGGCATTGAGCTATACTTTACAGTGTTCCGGTTGCCCATTCACAGGCAAGAGGAGATGACAAAATCATGGACAATCTCACGCTATATTCAAACCAAGGCTGAACCATCAGCATCAACAAGCAGTCACGGGACATGTCCACGGAATTGGCTGTATTTTACCTCTAAGGCAGATTCTTTGTGATGGAGATTCGAATGAAAGTTTTTCCAGTCTTCTTTTGCAGTTTCAACTTTGGCCTGGATACTTTTCGCTTTCTCTTTGGTCAGCAGAGAACTTAGAAGTTCTCCCTTTGACAGCATCACATTCAGCTTATGCTGGCCATTCTCACTTTCTGACAAAAACTCCTACAAAGAATTATACAAAATTAGGTGCAAGAAGATTAAACAAAGCTCTGTGTATTTCTCAGTGAAATGACAGAGAACAAACAGACGTGTGTGTGTATGTGTGTGTGTGTGTGTGTGTGTGTGTTCATGTTGTGGCGTATGGGGTGTGTATGATGTATGACACATGCATTTGTGCATTTAGGTTTATGTTCCATGTGCATGTGTGCAAAGGCCACATGAACACCAAGAAGTGCCTTTCTTTCTTGCACATCCATGTATTTCCTTCACGGGGGGCTCTCTCTTCACCTGGAGCTGCTGTCTGTCATTAAGCTCCACTGATTTGATTCTCTAGCCTCTGCTTCCAGTGGCCTGGGTTAAAGACATGTGTGGCCACACTCAGATTTTTACAGGGGGTCTGGTGAGTCAAACTTGGTAGTCTCTGGCCCAAGAGGCCCTCATGCTTAAGTCACGAACATCTCCCCAGCACCAAATAAACTATTTTTATGACACGCATTAATTGACCTAGATCTCCTCTCCTTTAATAATTAAGTTGTGATGTATTCCATTTGCCTATATAAATTCTGGATTAATCCTCCCTAACAGCTGTGAGCTATCTTACACACTATTATCAATTAGCTGAAAAAATAAGCAGCAGATGAAATGTGGGCCAAGAGATCGTAAGAGCTGTGAGATGATCTGAGCTTGGTGGACACAGTAAACACCACGTGTGTAACCCACGGACCGGGCTGTGTCTTCGCTCTGAGCATGCTAGCTGCTCACGCAAGAGTAAACCCAACCAGGCTCGTGACTCACAGAACTACATAATAAAGTCAAACTCTCTGTTTAACCAAGACACAGCCATTCCCATAAAGAAGATCTTCTCTTGGAAGTTTCAATACAACAAACATTATTAAATAGAGCAGATGACAGTGCTGTCATAGTTTATCAATAATTATAACAGAATGTTTGCTGGCGTTGTTCTTACGAAGAATACATTCATGGCTTAAGCCGTGTCATTCTATCTATAACATGCATATTATGATATGCTTAGTTCTATAATATGTTTAGTTCTCCTATCATCAGGCTAGATCAAAAAATTCCTCTCCATACATACATAAGGAGATTCTATATGCTGGACTCAATACCTGCTAATAATTTCAGATAATAGAGAAGAAGTGGAGCTACCAAAGGAAAGTTATTTGCTCTGTTAAGAAACAAAAGCCTAGGTAGTCCATGCTGTGTCATTTCTAAGTAAAGGACTCTGACTAAGGTCCGGATGTGGTTACTCTCCCAAGGATCCATGCGTTGGAATCTTGGTTCTCAGTGTGGTAATGTTAAAAGGTGGGATCTAATGGGAGATCCCTAGGCCACTGGGGTCAAGCCCCAATCAGAGAGTTCTTCTCAAGGAATAATTTTAGCTGCTCCCTTGCTTCTTTTATTTCCTGCCTGATAATGTGGCCTCTTTCTTCTGTTCTGTGGTACATTCTGCCAGGGGACATTCACCAGAGCTAAGCTGATTCTACCAGGTTCTTGCCCTTGAACCTTCAGAACTGTGAGCTAAATAAAACTATTTTCTTTGCAAAGTAGCCTGTCTTGGGCATTTCATTATGATTAGAAAAATAGATGGGTAGAGCCCCTCACCAGGACATGTGTTTGAGTTGATGGCCACATCATACATGGAATGAGGCTGAGCATCAAGATAAAAGACTGTCCTTAAGAGCAATATGGGTTTCTCCAACACAAATTACTTGGTCACCGAGGTTCCCAAGTGCTACCCCCTTGCTTGAAGCAAAATTGGAAAAATTGTAAATGGAACACATTTTCAAAGCAAAATTTATCCTATTATATCATCAAGCAACATTCAAAAAAATTGAAATGGACACAGACTGTAATATTTGACTGCCTGCCTCCAGTACCGCTCACTTCATGGGCATTTAACTTTCTATATTTGGATGCCCTTTGCAACACATCCAAACTTTTTAAGCATCCACTCAAGACTGCTAGTACACAAAATAAGCAGACACATATGTGTATAAAAGATAATGTCTCTGCTACATGTACAAAATGAGGTTCAAGGTGGCATGTGAAATGCACCATTCACTTGTAGTTCATGAAGGAAAAACAAGCATAAAAAACAAATTAACCATTTAGTCTGCTTTTAGGATGTAGAATTTTATGGTACCATTACCACTGGGGTTCAGTTTTGTGTCCTCCACCCTCACCCTTACTCTCCCCTCCCACCCCAGAGACATACGGGGATCCCATGACCTCACCATTGAAACAGACCTAAAATGAACCCAACATGGCTCAGGGAAATTTGCAGAAATTTGCAGGGGCGGAAA
This sequence comes from Jaculus jaculus, assembly GCF_020740685.1. NCBI lineage: Eukaryota > Metazoa > Chordata > Mammalia > Rodentia > Dipodidae > Jaculus > Jaculus jaculus. Next base: position 13,956,626 of record NC_059110.1, on the reverse strand, counting down.
GAATCTTAGAGCCACATGTTGGAACATTACGCACAGAGCCATTGTCCCTTACCCACAACTGACAGCTACCCCCCTACAAGTCACAACCCACATTCCCCTATGAGGAGGGTCTCTGCAGAGGGGGGAGGACAGGGAGGAGGCTAATGATGGTATCAACATGACTGTATACATACTGTGTACATAATTAACTAACTAATAAATAAATAAACAACCACATACACAAACAAAATCTGTCTGTAACTCTGGCATTTCACACCCCATCTCTGTGGATCACTGAGACCCTTTTATACAACAGATTTGTTGGGAGTGATGTGCTTACATTCCTGCTGAAATAAGAGTGAAAATTAAATGAAAAACAAGACCCAATTAAAGTGCTTGGGCACAGTTCTTATTATATACAAAGAGCTTTCACTGTTACTTAAACACTACTAATATATTAAATAGCATGTATTAATGAATATGAATGGACTAGACCCTCTGCAATTGGTTCATGGGCAAAGTTATTTGGAATCTAAATTTATTAAGCAAAACTTTAAAATGCATGCAATTTTAAGAAGATCCAGAAACACTTATTAATCCACTACACACAGAAATAACTGTTGGTATTCATTGGCAAAGGTCTTACCTGGATTTTCTGAAGGCTTGCTGAAACTTCACTAATATTCTGAGGTATATCAAAACATTTGGCAGTAGTGATTTTTGCATTGACCAGCCACTGCTGGAAATCCCTGAAGGCCTTTCGAAATCTTTGCTGTAAGATCTGTTCTTTATGCTGGCAGCCCTTGGATGCTTGCAAGCAAAGACTGAAAGGATGATTTGGAAATTTAACAAAAGGGGAAAAGTGATAAAATTGACTCAAATGATGTTTAACAGACTCAGCAGTTCATAGAGTGTGCATTTGCCTGAATTTAGTGATGCCCTTAACTCTTACCTTTATCATTAAAACCACACTATTAAAAACCCTCTAATTTCTTCATCTACCTTTTTTTAACACATGGTTGCATTATGTTGCCTGGGCTCATCTCTGTCTCATGAGATCAACGTGTCACCCTCACTAATCTTCTGAGTGGCTGGAACTACGGGCAAGCACCCCAAAGTGAAAATTAGCCCCTACTTTGTGTAAACATATTTTGAAGCCAAATATGGAGGTTCACACCTCCGATTCCAGCTATCCCCAGAGTTCAACTAGAGGATGCTTAGTTCAGGAGTTCAAGGGCAACATATGGAGACTCTCACTCAAAATAAATACAGAGTAAAAGACTACTTTGAATAGCAAGAAGATTCATGCTCACCAATTATATTCTCTTATCAAGCCAGAGACTTTCTCACTGTATGAACTCAGGTCTTTGGAAAACCGACAGAGTTCATTGAGCTGAGACTTCAGGTCCTCCGTGGTTGGTTCTGCTTTCTGTAGCTCATCCAGGATCTCCTAAGAAAGGGCAAGGGTTCAAGCACAGAAGCGGTGTGAATTCCATGCCCTCATTCTCTACATCCATCAACCATATCACATATCACTAGTGAGGGACAAATCAGACATTGAATTTGGTCATAAAATGACGTCTATTTTCAGGATTCCTGGTGGTACATGGTAGCAGTTGTGTAATTTGCTTACATTTCTAGTCATGAGTAGACATTGCGATAGTTAATCTTATTTGACGACTTGACAAGATGGAGAATCACCTAGGCAACGTCTCTGGGCATGACAGTGAGGGACCTTCTAGGTTAAAGTAGTTGATGTGGGAAGACCCAGCCTAACTGTGGACAGTATCATCCCGTGAGCTGGGGTCCTGGACTAAATGGAGAGGAGGAAGCCAGCTGTCACCCACACTCATCTCTACTAGCTTTCTGACTATGGATGCAACGTGGCCAGCAGCCTCTTGATTGCCTCTTCAGAACAGACTGTCACCTCAAACTGTGAGCCCACATAAATCCATCCTTCCTAAAGTCACTTTTGCTGAGTACTTCATTGCAGCAATGACAAAGGCAACTTAGAAACACTAGCATCTGGGCTGGAGAGATGGCTTAGCGGTTAAGCGCTTGCCTGTGAAGCCTAAGGACCCCGGTTCAAGGCTCGGTTCCCCAGGTCCCACGTCAGCCAGATGCACAAGGGGGCGCATGCGTCTGGAGTTCGTTTGCAGAGGCTGGAAGCCCTGGCGCGCCCATTCTCTCTCTCTCCCTCTATCTGTCTTTCTCTCTGTGTCTGTTGCTCTCAAATAAATAAATAAAAAATTTAAAAAAAAAAAGAAACACTAGCATCTAATACAGACAACTCTAGTGAAGTTATCAGATGATTAAGTAGTCAAACAACTCAAAATAAGAAGAAAGAGATAACACCCAACCTTGTTCAGAAAGACCTGAATAGATCAATGGGATATGTTTGTGTTGTTTAAAGGCAGAGAAAGATCATTTCAAGAAAAAGCAACATTTATTTTATATTAAATTGTATGCACAAAATTATTTTATGTAGAACATACAGTTAACTAAGGTTAACAAATTCTTATAATTCATAGGTCCAATTGACCTAGCAGCTCAGACTTTTCGCAGGGTCATCTATGGAGTCATGAAATCCTTGCTAAATGTCTGCTCCGTGCCAAGTATATGCTGCGCACTATCCTGTGCATAAAGAATCTCACACTTGAGCTCCGAGCTTAACTGAAGAAAGAGACTCATTAATGGCACCACGATCTTCCAGGTGATGTCAATCAGACTTACTATGCAATTACTTCCTCTGAATTGAGACATTCCATTTCAGAGTGGTGGGGGAAAGGCTGGGGGGGGGGATGACTAAGGAAGCTAAAGAAACAAGACTCAGGAAGTTACCACCTCAGTCGAATGGGGGCAGGGGAGGAGGGAAATAGTGGTACCAACACATGATGTGTCCATACAAAGTGTATTAAAATTAAATTAAAATGGTTAAAATTAAATTAAAAACAAAAACAAAGTTACAAGGACCACACTGTCCCTCCCAGAGATCTTATAAGTAGAGCAATTGTTAATGGAAAAGTGATGTTCTCCAATAGAACTGCCTGAAAGTCGGGCAGGAGCTCCAGGGAGCTGTCCCTCATGCTGGGATGGACATTTCTGTGATATACCTGCGAGTCCTTCACACTTGTGTTAGAAACCTCTCACCCATTCTCATGTAAAAGATTCCATTTAACTGGTTGGTTCACCAAGCTAGACTTAGGTGGAATCTTCTTGGTTTGCTGTTGTTACCCTGACTGGAATGAACATGTGTTTGTTCCCATCTCCTCAGGAAGAGTTCCACAGCATCCTGCCTCTCCCATTTCTTCCTCCCTCACTTCATGGCAAACACAGCCAGGTTAATCTATTTGAAGATTTAGCCTCTTTGTATCTGCCCATTCATTCTCCCTATTCCTTCTCTGACAGCACAATGGCCTCTTAAGTGGACACCTGCTCCACTACTTTCCTCTCCCACATTTTCTGTTTCTCCAGCAAGTTTACTTCTTGGCATTGTCTCCACCACTTGCATCTGGTCAAGTTGTAATCAGGCCTCAGGATTCAGCTCAAGTCCTGGCTCCTCATGGGATTCTCTGCCTTTTTTTTGCCTCCTTGGGCTGCCCATGCCCCGAGAACACATGGCATCTCACAGGTAACCATCACAGTGAGTGCTCTGGCTGGTTTCATGTTTATCTGTCAGCCCAGACTGTGGTCATGAGACCAAGGGTAAGGTTCTCCTGGCTGGTCCACTCATTACTTAGCTCAGTGTTTGGCCTAGAGGTTCTAAAATAACTGTTTCAGTTTTCTTTTCTCCTATTCCCTTCCCATCTCTGTCTTCTCTTCTTCTGTGTGCCTTGCAAAACATACTAGTTAAGCATTCCATCACTGACCTCCATCTCAAAGCCCTCAAAAACACGTGCTTACAAAATTCATACCAAGTAACTAGATATTTTATCTTTGAAATTCTAACTGCTAAACCAGGAACAACTATTTTACACCATATTGAACATTTCATTTAAGGCAGAACACTGTGAGAACTAAAATAATTTACCATCTAGGAAAAACATTAAACAATATTGATGTTCAAGTAGGTTGATTATTAATTACGTGACATTAAAAGTGAAGAGCATTAAACCAAAACTCTACATTTAAAAACTCATGCACAATTTAAACCAAGCCTTTCAGAAGAACCTTGCTCTTCATAAATGTTTCATTAGCTTATATACATCATATGCAGGTGAGCCTGAATGTATTTTTTCTTTGCATAGCTAAAAAAAAAAAGCCTATCTTTCCAACATTAGTAGTCAATAACTTTTAAAGTAAATGAATTCTGTAACCACAATAAACAGGTTTTTTTTTTTAACATTACATTATGTAGTTTGTAGGTGTTCACTTTTGCTTTAGAGGATTTCTTGAGCATTGCCTTGTTAATGTATAAAACAAATACTTATGAAAGTTCCTGATGGTTATTGTGACTGACAGCAATGACAGTACTTCCATAACTGTGAGAGGCTCCTGTCAGAACCAACCTGAGAAAAATCCATTATTTTATAAATATTTCATTATACAATCATTGTATATGAAACATTATCTAAATACAAAGATAAAATTAATGTGATTAGAAATAAAATATGGCCTATTAATAATCCATATATTATTGTCCTCAGGAACATTAACCTTATAGCCAGCTAAATGTAGCTGTGGACCTAAGGAATGGCTGCCTGTCACCGTGAACTTAGCACAACTGAAACCTGACAGTTACTATAGGGCAATCATGTATAACTTCATAGCCCTCTCCCATTATTTCTCTGAATAGTATCAATGTAAGAGATAATAATAATTGAAGATAATAATACAATCTAGATATAACTATATCTTTTTAATAAAAAAAAATCACTCATGAAGGGAATGGAAAGAAAGAAAACCAAAATGAACCACAAATATTATGACTAAGCTGGGTGTGGTGGCACACGCCTTTAATCCCAGCACTCAGGAGGTAGAAGTAGAAGGATGGCTGTGAGTTCAAGGCCACCCTGAGACTACACAGTGAATTCCAGGTCAGCCTGAACTAGATTGAGACCTTTCCTTTGAAAAACAACAACAAAAAATTATGATTAATTTTTTTCATAACCGAACTACATGAAACCATTTCCAACTGATGTATACCATTCTACAGAGCTAATTTATATGCTTTCCCCTGGTGCATTAGCCCAATGGTTAAGAAAAGCATGAAGAAAGCAAAAGTAAAAACAACTAACAAACATAAATGAAATAGCACCCAGTGATAGCTACAAAGATCTGGTTTACGGTGTGGGATGGGTGTTTCAAATATTTGATTCAAAACAAGACAAAGCTGGAAATACTACATGATTTCCTAACGGGCCGCAGCTATTCTGAAATGATTGTAACATAAATAGAAGCAGAGACGTTGACTTCACTCAACTTCCTCTTAAGGACATCCGTGACTCAGAGCTCCAAAGCCCCGCGAGTATGCAAAAGCGTCTCAAAGGTACCAAGGAATGAAAAAAGACAGAAAGAAACATTTTTAAGTCTCTACCCCCCTTTTTACTCCCCTTCTTTGTATTCTAAAAGATTTGGCAATTAAGTTTAAAAGTAATAGCCGGGAACCAAACAGTGAGCTAGAGAGAGGACTTGTGTTAATGCAACATTAACGGACTAATTCGAGTTTAGCTGTCAAAACCACATATAGAAAAGCCAGTCACCGTGAAAACTATCAGCTGTGCTCCAGTCAATTATCAGATGTGTCTTTCAAAGCTATAAATTCAATCACTGCCTTGTCTGAAATAGTTAACTGGCAAGAAAACAGCTATGACTCTCTGTCTATTTATGCCTCTGCCCACAGGCCATTTCCAGGCTGAATGGCTGAATACAGTATTGCAAACTCTTACACCATCAGAAAGTAAAATGTCTCCACTGAAATTGTTTCCAATGGTGTTTTCCCTGAAAATGTTAATTTTTACCCATGTTTAATGGATGAGAAAAGAAAAAAAAAAAGACCTCACTTTCAAATGTAATTAGATACACACTTTTTCCAAATGTGAATCGTACGTGTTCTTAGTTAGCAAGGACATTTATTTCTTATTTTATTTTATTTTTTAGTAAACATGAGAGCTCCAAAAATATTGAGCTTATCCACCAACAGAAAACAGAAAGGCAACTTACTTGTCCTTTGTACCAGCTCTCCACTATTTCCTTATCCGTATTCTTGCCTTCCAGGAGGGTTAGCTGCTGGGCCCAGGTTTTCAACAGGGCACTGAACTGTTCCAGGGCCTGCTCGAGTTGGGCCACCTGGCCTGAGAATTCTCGCTCCGAGAGGGCCATTTCACTGACCACGGTCTCCAGGCTGCCTTGGGCTTGAAACACACTCTCTTCCCAGTGCTTCCAGTCGGCGCGCAGGGCCTGCATCTCGGCGCGCATGAGCTCACAGCCACTGGCAGCTGTGCGCTGTCTCACTGCCGGGGCCAGCGACTCCACTCTGCTCAGGCGGCCTGCCCCGATGTCTCTGGAATCTATCAGCTCCTGTAATGGAATATCACCATGGAAACCAAGGAGGCGGTGAGTCACTTGGGGCTGCAAGTTTTTTTTTTTTTCTTTTTTAAGTGTGTGCAGAAGGGAACTGTCCTGCGAGGAAGTTTGAGCAGTGTGGGCCAGGAACCAGAGCCAAGGCATCCACCAGCTCCCAAGTTATAGGAGCAAGGATCCAGTCCTGTAAGTGCCAGGATGGTGCCACAATCACCCAGGAAGTCTCCTTGTCCTAAAGTAAATCTGTTGGGCCCCCTGAAAGCAGCCATCGTTTTAATATGTGAAAGTGTTTTGTTAGTCCTTAAATATTTGCCTGGAGTGTACAGCTCCTAAAGTTAAAAAAAAAAAAAGCACAAAATCCCTATCTCTTCCTAAGTGGACTGACAATCAAACATGACATGCTAAACATGTATTTAGCCTGTTTCCATCATTTGTCACAGGATGGTGTCATTTATCACATTTCTGGGCTGAGGAGATCGCTCAATGGTTAATGGTGCCTGCTTGAAAAACCTACAAGCCCTCATTATTCATGTAAAGCCAGATGCACAACATACCAGGTCTGTCTGGAGTTTATCTGCAGCTGCACTATGCCCTAGCACATCCATACACACACACACACATGAAAACACACAAACAGATAAATAGAATTTTTTTTTAAAAATCACATTTCCATTCCACAGAGTCAGGTTAACCCACTATAATCAAAGAATGAACGGTATTCAATCTCAGATGATTTAGTACCTTAAGAAAGCATTTTTATAGCCACTAAAATCAATAATTTACAGGCTGCCTTAATTAAATGTTAAGTAAGCTTTAGGCTGGTTTATTTATTACTAATGTTTTCCCTTCAGGGGGAAAACAAACTCACCAGGAATGACAATTTAGAACTTGCTTTCAGTCTTAAGGCACACATATGTAAAGGGTAATATGATGCAATTAAAATACGCATTGTTGAGTAGGTAACTACCAGCATTTCTGAAGAGAGATGATTTCAAGGACATTTCTTTGCTAAAATAATTCCATGGTGGTTATATGTTTACATATGTATTGCTAAAGCCAAGTTGTTGTTAGCATTCATACAAAATTATGTTCACCACTGGACTAAGTAGAAGGAAAAGATGATTATTAGGGAACCAAAAAAATCTCCAAGAAAATCAATTACAAAGTAACAAGAGAAAAACTGAGACATTAGAAGTGATTCATGCTTCATAAATTATGTTAAGCATAAGGTGTATTTTAAGTAATCTGTATGTATGGTTTGTACTTCATTTAATTAGCCTGAAATAAGTCTGTCTTCTCATAATTATGTACAACAGAGCCACATTTGAGTATAAATCATTTGCAGTTCCAAAGTTAATTATAGGGTATTCTAACACATAATCACATGAAATGTGATTTTACGCATGGGTAAATGTGTCCTTACACACGGGTAGTACTAAATATGTACAGTCAGCTTTTCTCAGCCTTGCAATTCTGAAATCCATCTCTGCATATCAGTACATCTAATACTTAGTGGCTTTGATAAAGAAAAGGAACTTTGGAAAGTAGCATGTCTGACATGTGGATCCTAAAACTTAAATGACGTATGTGAACTACTTCAAATTTGGAGTTCACGTAGCACAAACTGTCAAAAATCCGTTTCCCAACATCCTCTCTTAGCCATCAGCTCAATTTTCTTTGGCATGAAAATAGAACAATGTTTGTGATCACTAATTCCACTGATGCCAGTGTGAATGTGGGCATCATTATTACAGAACACTTTTCGGTCTTGTGTTTGAGCTTTGAAAACTTTATCTATATGTGTGTGCATGCACTCACACCTTCATACATGCATATGTTTTACTTCAGAGCTTTCTCTTCTGGGAGATTACCCCTTGGGAGACTGTGGTGGCCATGGCATTTAAGGACAGATGATAGCGTTGTACTATTTTATTTTCTCTAAAGCTTTTTCCTTATTCACTAGCCTATATTAAGGCTTGACCTGAACTTCTACAGGATAGTCTTTGATAGACATTACTTACTCCTTCCCAAATTTAATTTTTTTAATATTAGCTGAAAATGCCACTTTTTAATTAATCAACTTATTTATTTGAGAGTGACAGAGAGAGAGAGAGAGAGGGGTGGGGGGCGAGAAAGAGAGAGATGGGCATGCCAAGGCCTCCAGCCACTGCAAACAAACTCCAGATGCATGCACCACCTTGTGCACCTGGCTTACATGGGTCCTGGGGAATCGAGCCTTGAACCAGGGCCCTTAGGCTTCACAGGCAAACATTTAACCACTAAGCCATCTCTCCAGCCCCAAATTTCATTTTTTTTCCTATTAATTCCTTTAGGTATCCTCCTACCTTTTGGGAATTATTTTATAATGGTCACGGAGAGAGAATGGGAGGTAGGGAGAGAGGTAGAGGGAAAGCAAAAGAGGGAGGGAGAAGGAAGAAGAGAAAGGGAGGCAGGGAAAGGGAAGAGGAAGAAGGAGGAAAAGAGAAAGAGGGAGGGGGAAAGGAGCAGTAGGAAGAGAGAGACTTTTTGACAACCTCCAAAACAGTCTTTGTTAAAGAATTATCTTGGGACTAGGGAGATGACTCAGCAGGTAGTAACACTTGCCACACAAGCGTGCGGGTTGAGAGGGCCTGAGAGGTCTGAGCCGTCATTCCCCGGTCCACACAGAAACAGCCCGGTGTGGCCACGTACCCCTGCAACCCCAGTCCTATAGGGATTTGAGAACAGAAAATCACTCGGGCTTGCAAAACCTGCAAGGTCCAGGGTCAGTGAGAAACTCTGTCTGCAGGAAAAATGTGCATGAGTGATAGAGGAATATACCTCGTGTTCCCCTGGGGCACAGGCTCTCACACATGTACACATATGGGTACATGGCTCATAGACACACACACACACCACACCACATATACTACATGGGCGGGGGGGGGGGGGGAGAATCGCTTTGCTTTCTCAAATTAACTTTCCAAGACATTAATCCATCGCTGCTATCTCCTCTTCCTCTCCTGCTAAGTCTATGTAGCCTTGAGCCTCACTTCCCCCACCAGTGGAAATGGCTCTCAAGGCTACTAAAGAGCTCATTTCTCCAATCAAGTGGGCAACCTTCATTCTCCACAGGGCCCTGGTGACAACCTTTCTCCATCTGAACTTCACTCTCTTTTTCTCCTCTCGCTGTTCTGTCTCCTTCCCCCTTTCTCTCCTTCAGTTCCTTTAGACCTTGAGTATGCCTGGATTTTGGCTCAGCACTCTGTGTTCGAATTGTTGAACACTGGTCTTGGATTCAACCTCTCTAACACCTTCAACTACAAACTACAAGCCGGTGATGTTCATCACTCTGCCTTCGACTCAGCTTCCTAACCCAACTAATGGCATGTATATTCATGACTATCTCCACCTCATGGTTCAAATTCTATCCATCATCCCTGAAATTCCCCGGTTTCCCCCTCTATAATGATTTCTCTCTGCATGCACCTATTTTCCTCAGATGTTGAGCTTTATTAATCTTAAGACTTGATATCCACCATTAACTTATTCATTCATTTTTGCAATAGTGTCTCATTATGTATGTACCCCTGGCTGGCTTGGCATTCACTACACAGACCAGGCTGGCCTTGAACTTGTGATAGTCCTCTTGCCAGTATCTTTGAGAGCTGACATTACAGGCATGTGACACCATGCCCAGCTCACCCAGGGCCCTTCAACCTTAGTCCCCACAGCCACTTAGTCACTCAGAGTATTGCAGGCACCAGGCATTATGTTAAATATTAGATACTGGACCTAAGTTAGCCTGCCAAACAACTCTCTGGGGCTGGTTTTCTCAGAGCATATTTTAATTCGTTTTTTTTTTTTTTTTTTTTTTTTTAATTTCCAGTTAAGAGGTGTAGACCAGAGACCCACAGTGCACAAAGTGACGTGGGCCTCGGCAGAGATGAGACACGGCACCTGGGCTCTCTAGCTACAAAGACCGACCTCCCACCCTGCGCTCAGGTTACGCTGGGCCAGTGAGGGCAGCGGGGCGGGATGTGGTTCTCAGTCTCGCACCCTCCTGTAACGAGCACATTGTAGATATTGAAGCAAGCACAATGCCACACTTTACTCACAAGTGTAAATAAATTCTTTCAACTTGTTTTCCTGAATCTTGTTTGTGTTTAGGATTACCCAGAGGTGAAGGAGTAAACATCACCAAAACTAGGAAGGAAACAATCTCACACCAGAATGTCGTCCACCACGTCCTAGCCACGAGTGTCCCATTGATCGCTGAAGAATACGCGATACAGTGTAGCGTACAAACAGCCCATTTTCTGACCTTGATTTTCAACAACTTTTTCTGGGTGGCTGATGAATCTCCGGACACATCTGACCATCTGTGGAGTTCCTCTTTGGCTGAGTGGAGCCAATCAGTGAATTCCTGGACAGCATCTAAGTACATGAGGTGGTCTTTCACAATCTCTTCCACCTTCCTCATTTTCTCCTAGTAAGGGAAGAATAGGTGGCCTTAGCAGTCATTATTATCATGGCAAACATGAAATCAGGCAACATGACAGTTTTGATCAAAGTCTCCCTGTATCTCTATATTTTGGTTTTTGAATTCCCTAAGCTTAATATTTTTCAAAAGAAGCCATATAAACTAGACTGCAATGCTGTGAGGAAACAATCCTTTTTCCTATGTTTACTAATTTATAAAAAAAATCACAATTATTGTAACTTTTATTGTTTGATCAGTCACTTGAGTCAGCATGATGTACAGCGTGAGGGCTGGCATTTAAAATGAGCTTGTTGAGGTCAAGCCACAGAGGAACTGGCCGTACGAGCAAGGATACTGCTTCCATGGCGAGCCTGATGACCTGGGCCAGGTGAGGCAGACAGACACTCAAGGGCACACAAAACGCAGCAAACAGAAACCCAGAAGCTGCTGAGAACTCAGCTCTAGAGCAGAATTAAAGCAGACCCCCCACGGCTCAGGTAAGTCTGTGGAAAAGGGGCAGGAAAGAGGGTGGGAGGGAATAGCCAGAGACATAGCTCCTCCCACAGCGACAGACTGACGCTCTAACAACTCATAACTTACAACTACGCGGTGAACACCAGCTATCCCCCACTAAGGAGGGGCCTCCGTGCAGCGGGGGCAGGGAGGAGGAGAATGATGGTGTCACCATATGATATGTATCCGTACAAAATTTCTACTTTAAAAAAAAAAAAGGATGAAGGAACATATGCTGACAACAGTTGGTATCAATAGGAAAATCAAAGTAAGGAAAAGCAAACTTTCACTTGATTTCTATAACTTTCACAGATATGTAGAAAGGAAAACTATGGAGGAAACTTGAGATTCATACAGAGCATCAAAAATTCTTGGTATCATATGAAACAGTCTATATTTTCGAGAATCAGAAAATAAGGAACAAATGTAAAACTTCATACATGTTTGAAACCTGAGACTTGAGTTTAATATAACAGCGGGATTGTAAAACGCTCATGGTTGATGGTCAGGCTTGCAAAACAAGCAGGTGAGTTCACTAATGATGTACGTAAGAACAGCAAATAAAAAATATATATATATAAAGAATAATCCCAAGATTCCAGAGAGAGAGCAATGCATGGGTATTCGCCAGTATAGATGAAGAATGATCTTTTTGTTACTAGTTTTTAATCAGCTTTAATGCAATAGTTTCCATCAGGGCCTCTTCATACATTTGTTTCAGACATTTGTCCCCTGATATATGCTGCTGCCATCTGTCCCCTCCTCTAGTGCCCTCTACCATGCCCCCCAACTGACTCCCTTTCCTCCCCCAGTTAGCTCCCCCTTTCTGTTTTCCCAATGTGTGTATGTATGTGTATATAGATTTCTATTTACACACACACACACACACACACACACACATATATATCGGCAGCCACATCAAGCAATTTTACCCATATTTTATTCTTCACCTACATTTTGAAGTTTTTTTTTTTTTTCTTGGTAAAAGCACTCACCCTGGCCACTGTCATTATATCCTGAAACTGTGTCCTCAGTTCTTCCTGCGCCGTTTCCTTGAAATACTCATCGTGGGTCTTCTCATACAGCTCCCTGGACATGGCCGCTAGGTGCTGCAGGGCTCCCGTGTGATCCTCTGCCTCGGAGACAACGGACTGGAAGTGGTCCAACAGGGAAAACTTCTCCTTCAGCCCTGGCTGCAGCTGTAAGGGATGCTCGACTTTCTGATCCATGGATTCCATCCACTGCTCCAACTGGCTTTTCCTCTCTACATAATCATTCCATTGGCTAATCACAGACTCCAGGTTGCTAGAGTTAATGAGGTACATTATAAGGTGAGTTACTCTGGTTTCTGTACCAAAGCCTAATTGCTAAGTCAATATGTCTATGATATTCTTAAAGATATTTTATTTTATTTACTTATGAGAGAGAGAGAGAGAGAGAGAATGGCCATGCCAGGGCCTCTAACCACTGCAAATGAACTCCAGATGTGTGTGCCACCTTATGCATCTGGCTTATATGGGTACTGGGGAATCTAATCTGGGTCCTTAGGCTTCATAGGCAAGTGCCATAACTACTAAGCAATTTCTCCAAGCCATTTTTCCCTGAATGCAATTATATGTGATAAAAATATTTTTGAATTTAAGAAGAAACTCAACTCTTGATCCACCAAAATGAGGGCACAGTTTATCCAAACAAGAGATATATACACTAAACTTTGAAGACACTACAGTCATACACACATCTGTAAATGCCTCTTCCGAATACTAATTGCCTTACCTACATGGATTAGTTTATAGAATATATTGTGGTTGTGAAAACACAGTACCAGAATAACAATTAAATTCCATTTAGAGCCTGGAGAGATGACTTAGCAGTTAAGGTGTTTGTCTGCAAAGCCAAGGGACCCTGGTTTGATTCCCCAGGACCCATATAAGCCAGAGGCACAGGTGGTGCATGCATCAGGAATTTGCAGTGACTGGAGGCCCTGGCATGCCAATTCTCTCCCAACCTCTCTCTCTCTCTCTCTCTGCCAATTTCTCTCTCCCTCTCTGAAATAAATAAATAAAAATAACAAAATACCAATTAATTCCAGTTAGAATATACTAATTCTTAATTTTCCTGTACTTAGTTTAAATTACTAAATCTATATGGTAATTATTTATTGACTGGAATTCAAAATTCAAGGTATCCTTCCTAGTTAAATAATATCATGGGATTGATTTTCAGGTAGTGATGTACATACAAACACATAATAACCATAATTGCATTCAGGGAAAAATGGCTTGGAGAAATTGCTTAGTAGTTATGGCACTTGCCTATGAAGCCTAAGGACCCAGATTAGATTCCCCAGTACCCACATAATTCTATTAAGTGCACAAATGAATGAAGGTTCAGTATGTTTATGAAAAATAGTCACAAATGTAATAGTAAAGGAAGCAGGTTTCAAAACAGTCAAATAAGATGCTTTACGGACTGGGCTAAAGCAAAGATTGTGTTGCTGCGTTTCACAGTCTCTCTCTCCCTCTCTCTCCCTATCCCTCCTTTTCTCCCTTTCTCCCTTCCTTCTTTCCTTCTTCTTTCCCTTCTGACTCAAACGCAGAGCCTCTTCCATGCTAGTGAGCGGCCACTGACCTCCAACCTGAGCCCCGGGAACTACTCTGCACTCATGTTCGCTGAATGCCCCGCCTCCCTCGTAAATGTGGTAAGACTCTGGAGTTGGGACCACACAGTAAATAAATACCCATCATTTGCTCTATCTGTCCCTTTTGTCTCAGTGAGAACCTCGTTTTATATAGCTTAGCATCTTCTCCTTTCCTGAAAGACTTTTTAAAAAAACTTTTTTAAAAAAAATTTTATTTATTTATTTGAGAGCGACAGACACAGAGAGAAAGACAGATAGAGGGAGAGAGAGAGAATGGGCGCGCCAGGGCTTCCAGCGTCTGCAAACAAACTCCAGACGCGTGCGCTCCCTTGTGCATCTGGCTAACGTGGGACCTGGGGAACCGAGCCTCGAACTGGGGTCCTTAGGCTTCACAGGCAAGCGCTTAACCGCTAAGCCATCTCTCCAGCCCAAAGACTTTTTTAAATGTTGGAATCCATGCCACACAGAACCACATTCCTATGCTGTCCCCAAGTATCTTTTGAAAACATATTTAACACGATCCGTGTCAGTTTACTGGACTGTATTCTGCTAGACTAGTCTTTGTGCCTTTAAAGGGCAAAACTGATTTTGTTTTGTTTCATTATTTACTTCAATCATGTAATCCTTGCTGCTGCTTTGAACATCGCTTCTTGTTGGAATAGATGAGCCAGAGCTCTGAATCTGTTTCTTGTGCTCAGCCTTTCATGATAACACCTCGGACAATACTCACCCACTCTCCTATTAAAACTTACAAAGCTGGCCTACTGCCAAGCACCAGGAAGTTATTTATGCTCCAGCAATCTGCTATAGAATAGCAGAGCCACACAGAACCTTACATTCTCTTTGCTGATCACTAAGATTCATTCTACCATGCAGAGCTGGTCTGTCTTCAGAGTCACTACCCATATTCCATATTAACAGAAAAGCCAAGAAATAAATGTAATCAAACAAAACCATATAAGGTTTAGGTGTAACCATCACTGCTTATATTGCAAAGAATAGCTATTATGATTTTTTTGCTATGAGCTTTCATCCTTTGGTCATCTGTACTGGCATCTACTTTTTAAGTGGTTTCATAGCATGTAGCTTACAGAATATGGATTTTGATGTGTTTCAGTCTAATTTAGTTATAACTGATAGTTATTTGTCCA
Source organism: Jaculus jaculus (assembly GCF_020740685.1). Taxonomy (NCBI): domain Eukaryota; kingdom Metazoa; phylum Chordata; class Mammalia; order Rodentia; family Dipodidae; genus Jaculus; species Jaculus jaculus. The sequence goes on along the minus strand of NC_059110.1, from coordinate 13,941,358 downwards.
ACAATCCAGGCAGATATCAATAAATAATCTAAGAAGAGAGAAAGGATGATAAAAAAATCTTCCATTTGGGGATGGAGAGATGGCTTAATAGTTAAGGCATTTGCCTATGAAGCCTAAAAATCCTGGTTCGATTCCCAAAACACATGTAAGCCAGATGCACATGGTGGTACATGCATCTGAAGTTCTTTTGCAGTTCCTGGAGGTCCTACAGTGTTCATTCTCTCTCTCTCTCTCTGTGTCTCTCGCTTTCTCTCTCCCCCTCCCTCCCTCCCTCCCTCTTTCTCTTTCTAAATTATATAAATACAACATAATATTTTTAAAATAACACAAACTATGTACAAATGGAGTCATTATATTTTGATAGATGGCACACATGTTTTAAGTCAGGTTTAATATATGTCTTTACAAATATATGTCATTTTTTTGTAGTGAGAACTTAATTGTAATTTTTTTCAGCTTTTTGAAATGTACAGTACACAACTGTTACTTACTGGGACAAAATAGCACCGTAAAATTTCTTACTCCTATCTGACTGTTACCTGGATCCATTAACTAATCTTTCCCCATTCTCCTTCCTGCCACTCTCCCTGGCCTCAGATAACCCACATTCTACTGTGAACCTCTGTCAGATTCCACATATATGTGAAGTCAGGCAGTGCTTCCACAGGTCTGGAGGTTGCTGAATGGGATGGTTAGCTGCAAAATGTTCCTTTTTATAGAAGGTCAGCTCCCTGAGCCTCAGCTGCCAAATGACTAGATCTCCTTATCATTGAGATAAGCAGAAATACTCTATTGACTTCCTCCAATCCCAGTCTAGGTTCTGGTTGGGGAATAGATTTACACTGAAACTTGACAGCTGCCAAAAGTATAATCAATTCCCTGTCTATGCCTTTTAAAAGCTAAAAGTTATTAAAGGCTCCCTGTAAGGAGGTATTTTCCTGAGTCCATGCTATATGCAAGATTCCATGAGATAAAAATAATTCAGAAAGAAAACACAGAAACAAAAAAAGCTAATGTACCCATGCCAGTCTTTACCCCCATGGGAAATATAATGCCAGCAAAGCTTTGGCATGCTGACGACGAGCTAAATTAATGTGCTTGGTAACTTTACCACAGGCTATGTCAGCACTTTTACATCATCTTGCAAAGACACGATGTTTTATTTGGACTAGTAACCTTATGAGCAGACAGCGTACCCCTGTGCATGGGCTGCAGAGCTCATGATGTCAGCCCACACAGTTCTGAGCACCTCCAGCTGGGCCCGAATCGCCTGCTGACCTTCTTCGTTGCTACTTCTCAAGGCCTGTTCCCCCTTGCCAATAGCCATATTCAATTCCACTTCTCCTTCACCCTTCATCAAGAGGATGTCCTGAAATAGAACAGGGGAAATTTGTTAGTGGGAACATGAAAAATTCCTTTTTTTTTTTTTTTTTAAAAAAAGTTCTCTTTTCATGTGAGAATTAAGGTGGGGACTATCATACCTTACAGTGAAAATGACAGGCCTGGAAAGATGGCTCACTGAGTAGAAATGCTGGCCATGCAAGCATGAGGTCTTGAATCTGGTTTTCCTGTACTGGCACAAATTGTCAGGAGTGCTGGTGCCTGCCTGCAACTAGTACTGGGCTAAGTGGAGAACTGGCTGGCCAGTGTGGCTGAACTGGTGAGGTGCACATTCAACAAGAGGATCTGTGTCAAGGAACAGCGTGGCTGAACTGGTGAGGTGCACATTCAACAAGAGGATCTGTGTCAAGGAACAGCGTGGCTGAACTGGTGAGGTGCACATTCAACAAGAGGATCTGTGTCAAGGAACAGCGTGGCTGAACTGGTGAGGTGCACATTCAACAAGAGGATCTGTGTCAAGGAACAGCGTGGCTGAACTGGTGAGGTGCACATTCAACAAGAGGATCTGTGTCAAGGAACAGCGTGGCTGAACTGGTGAGGTGCACATTCAACAAGAGGATCTGTGTCAAGGAACAGCGTGGCTGAACTGGTGAGGTGCACATTCAACAAGAGGATCTGTGTCAAGGAACAGCATGGAGAGCTATAAAGGAAGACACCTCACACCAACCTTTGGCTTTTATGTGCACATGACACACAAGTATGCACACACATTTGCTGTTGTGTGAGTGTGGATGAATATGCATGCATACATTCACCCAACACACACACACTTCAAAAAGTGATAGCAGGGCTGGAGAGATGGCTTAACGGGTAAGGCACTTGCCTGCAAAGCCAAAGGATCTAGGTTCACTTCCCCAGGACCCACATAAGCCAGGTGCACAAGGGTGCGCACATATCTGGAGTTCGTTTGCAGTGGCTGGAGGCCCTGGTGCGCCCATTCTCTCTCTCCCTCTCTTTCTCTCTCTCTACCTGCCTAGTTCTCTCCCTTTCTCTCTCTAAAATAATTCAATTAAATTAAATTTTTTAAAAGTGAAAGCAATGAACTCTATGTTATACTATATGCTGGCAGTCAGGAAAACAAGGAGCCAAAGATCAACTTAAGTTCTTAGGAAACTGATCATTTCCAAGCAGAATGAGGACACCTGTCTGTCAAGGATCTAATCTCTCTTCCCTTCACTACCTGGAGAATGCCCATTCACAAGGTTACTTTTGCTAACTGTAGTCTGGGACGAAGGTTTTCCTTGTGTTTCTAACACACTGAGGTTGCTTCCCAGGGACAGTCTACCTACACGTCTCTCTAAGTAACCACTGACATAATGGTCTCTCTAGCTTGACCATGAACTCCTGGAGAAGGAGCACAAACTTCTACCACTAGATTTCCATCAATTAGCTTTGTACTTGGAGCAGAGTAGGTTTCCTTTACTGTTTCATGATTAGTTACTGACTAATTTTAAAAAAAAATAAAGCTAACTTAAAACAAAAATGTTTCTTTTTCAAAGAACATGAAATACCCTCATGTATATTTTGTCCATTTTTCCCTTAATGCATCATTATCTGATGTTCCTAAGACAATGTGGACATAGACTAGCCCCTATGGATCCAATCAAATCAATCAGTAGCCATTGGTGGCACCAGGCTGGACCCCACATACCTGTATCTGTGACAAGCGTCTCTCCAAGGTCTCCTTGCTCCCAAGAGTGCTCTCCGCAGAGGCCAGTCTGTCTTGGAGGTCCTTCACCCGAGACCACATGCCCTGCACTGCATCCTCCAGGGCCTCATGTTCCTGGAGGGCCAGCTGGCAGCTGCGCAGCCTCTCTTTGGTCATCCTGAGAAGGTTCTGGTAGCTGGTGAGAAGCTGGGCACACCGGCGGCTGCCTTTCCCTGTGCTGTGTCCTTCTTCGCTGAGAAGCTGCCCTCTCTGGGACAGCTTGTCAAGTGACTCTCTAGACAAATAGAATTGCTTTTTGTGAAAAAAAAAAAATCTCAAACATTCTGGAGTGCAGGGCAGTGACAAATGACTGTTGCTATTGGAGCAAAAACCAGACAAGAGCTCATGGCTGACATGCCTTTGATATTAGGATGCTGGGAACTGGACTGGCTGTAGCTTTATGGTCTTTCTTAATGTAGTCAATGCCCATTGAGAAATAGGAGTCTATGGAGGCTGTGTCTTCATAGAAATCATAATAACAGAGTCTATATCTTATTAAGAATTCAGTCCAGGGAATGGTCTGCACTCACCCTTAGCATTACTCTATTCCTTTAATATTCTAACCTAGCAAAGTTTCCTGAGGGTTGGAGAGATGGCTCAGTGGTTAAAGGTGCTTGCTTGCAAGGCCTGAAGGCTCAGTTTTGATTCCAAAAACCCATGAAAAGACAATACCCACATAAAGCCAAATGCACAAAGTGGTGCATGCATCTGGAATTCGCTTGCAGTGATAGGAATCCCTGGAAATTATTCATTCTCTCTCTCTCCTACCTGAATAAACCACTTTAAAAAAACTCCCTGAAACTTCTCACATGCTCTGCTGTTATATCTTTATGTGGACGCCTCTGCTTGGGACACCTCACCTCACCTGTTACTTTCCAAGTTTCCTCTTCCAAGTTCAGTGTACATCCCCTCCCCAGGCAGTATCCATGACAACCCAGGATAAGTGGTGGGAGCAAGACTCTTCTCCTGTGCCCTCTGCTCCTTGTCTCCTTCCTCACCTAATATACTTGCTGCACCCACAAGACTATCATCTTGTTGAATCCTGGGCAACTACACTCATTTTCTACTCCCAGGATTCCAACTCAATGTTGGGCTAAGACAAAGAAGGCTTTCAAAAGCCATGGTAGGAGCTGGAGAGATGGCTTAGCGCTTAAGGCCCTTGCTTTCAAAGCCTAAGGACCCAAAACCAAAGGATCTACTCTCCAGATCCCACGTAAGCCGGATGCAAAGATGAGGCAAGCGCAAGGTTGCACATGCCCATTAGGTGGTGCAAGTGTCTGGAGTTCCATTACAGTGGCTCAGGTGCTAGTGTAAATAAAAATAAAGCATGGCAGGATAATATACATATATGTGTTCATATAGATAGATAGATAGATAGATAGATAGATAGATAAGATTTCCTTGTTGTGCCTTGAACATTCTGCTAATCTTATTATGTATCTATGCTAATTAAGGCAAAAGGAAAACATCAGCATTGTGGGCTTGATATGCTAAGTTACCAAGTTCTGAATGTTTCTTTCCTTACTACATCTTGGCCAGCCATTTATTTTTTATCATAAATTAATAATATGTAATTATGTAAATGTATGGTTTATAAAGTGGTGTTATGGTTTATGGATCCAATATAGAGTCATGAAATCAAGCTGGTTAACGTATCTGTCACACTCAAATACATCACATTTTTTTGTGGCAAGAACATTTGAAAATTGGTGCCTTAGGAATTTTGAAATATACAACATTCTATTTTTAACTACTTTCACCATGACATTTACTAAAGCAAAACAAAACACTTTCCCATAGATCTCTTAGCATAAATTCTGAATTCCTTTATTTTTTAATTAGCTTGCAAAGTAGTAGGCTTTCTTGTGACGTTTTCACACATGTTTAAGTCGGTGGACTCCTCCCTCCACCTCCTATTCTCCCCATCTCCTTATCCCACCCCCTTTCAAATGTTCCTCCCCCACACTTCTCTCTTCCCTCTTCTATCTCATGTGTTCTATTTCCTCCCACGTGTCTCTTTCTTAAAGTCATTTTTACATTTTCTCTGCTAGGTCCTTTTCCTGTTTCCCTGGCCTCTACACCCCTCTCTTCCAAGCTTCTGTGGCCAACAGACTGGAGAGCTCAGACTTCTTATCAAATACCCGTCAGGAAAAACCTGGGTATCAGTCAAGAGTGTGAAAACATCTCATTCAATATTGCTGGGTTTACCACAAAAAAAAAAAAAAAAAAAAAAAAAAAAAAAGGAACTTGAAGTTTATCTTTCACTTTTTTTTTTCTTAATGATGGCTATGTAAACAAGCATCCTATGAACCACTTGTAGTAGCAGTTATACAATATGTTAACTCCTTTAAATGACATTATCTTGTAGTCTGCTTATTGAGGCAGGAGGGTGCTAAAAGCAACAACATGAGTAAAACAATAACCAAGACTAGATGTTTCATAGGCCACTACAAGATGACTTGCTGAAGCCATGATAAAGAGTCTCAGTGTCACGTCTGTATACTTTCTTCACAGGGTATCTCCCTCAAATATTTGAAGCTCTGGGACTATGAAGGTGAAAAATGTCCAGATGCTGGGGAGAAGCAGGTAGAAGAATTCAAGAGAACGAAGTTGTACGTGATTTGTCAAGTCTAGTGGTGCACGTCTGTAATGTAGCCCAATCATTTTCAGGGTCAGAAGACATAACTAACAAACAAACCACAAAACAACCAACCAGCAGCCAGGCCACCAACCAACCAACCAACCAACCAGCAGCCAGGCCACCAACCAACCAACCAACAAGCAGCCAGGCTACCAACCAGCCAACCAACCAGCAGCCAGGCCACCAACCAACTATCCAACCAGCAGCCAGGCCAACAAACAACCACTCTAAAATGTGTCCAGCACTTTGGAGGCCGAACTAGGAGGCTCCCTGTGTTTGAGGCTAATATGTTTGCTACAGAGTGAATTCCAGGTTAGCCTAGGCTACAGTTAGACACTTACCTAGCGAAAACAAACAAAAAATTTAATGAGGCCATGAGCCTCATCATTGATAAAATAGGATATTGAGAAATTATACCTGAAAAATAAGAAAGAAAAGAACAAACAAACAAGAAACTAGTGAACTATTCTTAACTGAATTATATCTGTAAGAAGGAAGTTTATTTTTTGGCTTATTTATTTGTGTGTGCACACGTGAGCATACACCTAAGTACATGATGCCAGGCCCTCTTGCCTCTGCAAACAAAGACCAGACTCCACTCTTTGCGTCCAGCTTACATGGTGGCCTGTGAGTTGAACCCTAGACCAGCAGGCTTCGCAAGTAGGCACCTTTAACTGCTAAGCTATCTTCCCAGTCCTAGCTTCTGCTTTTGTTCAGGGTCTTTTGTATATTAATTTTAAAACTTTTTTTTTAATTTTTATTTATTTATTTGAGAGCGACAGACACAGAGAGAAAGACAGATAGAGGGAGAGAGAGAGAATGGGCGCGCCAGGGCTTCCAGCCTCTGCAAACGAACTCCAGACACGTGCGCCCCCTTGTGCATCTGGCTAATGTGGGACCTGGGGAACCGAGCCTCGAACCGGGGTCCTCATGCTTCACAGGCAAGCGCTTAACCGCTAAGTCATCTCTCCAGCCCTATTAATTTTTAGTGTTGATAGCCTTTACTGTTCTTTACTATGTCTCTGAAATTTGGCATATTACTTTCATTACATAGAAGAAATTATATTTCTTTTTTTGTTTGTTTGTTTGTTTTTTTGTTTTTCGAGGTAGGGTCTCACTATGGTCCAGGCAGACCTGGAATTAACTCTGTAGTCTCAGGGTGGCCTTGAACTCATGGCGATCCTCCTACCTCTGCCTCCCAAGTGCTAGGATTAAAGGAGTGCGCCACCATGCCTGGCAGAGGAAATTATACTTCTAAACATGTTAGGTTGTTTATAAACAAAATAAGAACATGCTTTTTATTTGAATTAAAAATAAAGAAATAAAACCAAATAAAACATGTCCAGTCAACAACCTGCTCCACTTCTTTCCACACCTGGCAGCCAGAAGTTCTCCCAGAAACATTTCGGCTTTGTGAACTTCGTTTTTCTTCTCAGGAATATGCTGCTTGCTCTCTCCAAAGTTCTCTGTGCTTAACCTTTCCTCCATTTCATGGACCCACAAGTTGAGTTTTCTGTGCTGATCCTCAAAGCTAAAGAAAAGGAAAATACCTTAGAAAATCTCAGGCGAGCTCATTAGATGTTCTAATAGCTGATGTCACAATGACTTTCATGTGGCAATTAGTACCTCATGTTATAAAGAAAATTCAACATACGCTTGCAGACAGTATCCTACATTTTAGTAACAAAATGATAAACCATAGTATTTTTTGTTTTTGGTGTAAGTAGAACAAAATGTGCCTCCAAGGTGAATTGATTTCATAACTTATAAACGACAGTGGGACTGCGTTTCCATGTCAATATGCACTTAAGTTAGTGCCTTATAACAAAGACCTTGCATTGGGGCCAGTGGAGAAGTGGGGCAGTAGAAGCCCTGGGGAAAGAAGAGGAAGTGGTCTTTGTATCTTAAAAGAATTGATCTTAGCATAAAAATGCAAGCTTTGATTACATTGTATGATTTTCCAGAAATAAGGACAACAATCAATCACATTTGCTTGGCCATCAGAAAGACAATTTGATTCTACTGATATTTTGTCTCCCTGTGGTGAGGCAGAATTTTCCCTCTAATCCATTAGTACAAACATATATTCATTAATATAGATATAGACATATATGATTCGATTCATAGATAGATAGATATGAATTGGAATCTTGATCCACAGAATTCAATAGCTACATTCTGCCAAGATTATCCTAATTGAGATGGACACAGGAAAAACATTGGATAAACTAAAAGCATGCATAACAAATTTCTAATATATTGAGTAAGCTGAATCAACCTTTGGGTCATTTGCAAATAATGCTGGGTATAATTTTTTGGTTTGGTTTTTTTCTATGTAGAAAATAAAGCTAGATGAAGACTTGAGAGACTGAGTAATTAATTGTACTAGAATGAACCTGAGGTAAAGGTAATTCAAAACCTCTTATAACTGAAAGTCTCAATTTCCCTGACTGTCCCTACAGGGCTGTGAGTCATGGAGAACTAGGCAGTGTGTGGCAAAGCCTGCGTCGACCCAAAGGACCTACCTCCCCAGCTCAGAGGCACAGTCCTGGAGAGCCTGCTTGTCTTTGAGACACTGCTTCAGGAATGCTTGGAACTCTTCGTTTGCCCTGGTGATCTGCTCCTGGATGCTGCCCACGATTTGTTTTGACAAATGTGCATACAAAGTTTGTCCTTCTTGAGTCACCACATCAAGCTTGCTCTGCCCATCACTGACTGAGTCTAAGATGCCCTGTTTCAGGAAGCAAAGGGAATAGAGAATATCTGCTACTATTGACAGGGTCGCTCGTGGCAATGCTGAGTTGAGGGGGTAGAACAAGAGGAAGAGAAGCAGAGGAAGCTGGGGGGAAGAGGTCTAAGAAGGCTGGAGTGAGAATAGGTTCCTGGTTGAGGACAGTGCCAGCTAGCTATTGAAACCGTTGAGGAATAACTGAGAACAATGTGCAGATGAAAAAAAAAAAAAAAGATATTGTCATCATGGTCCTGTTCTTACTCTCCCTGCTCTCATTGTCCCAACAGGTCCCATCTGCTCGTGTGGTCAGTGTGACAATCCTCTCACTAGATAGTCTCTGGGCTCCTTCCTTCTCTTCCTCTTGTCTACCCTGCACACAAAGACCATCATCAGGAACAGAACGCTCTTTCTCCACATGCAGCTTTTCCTTGAAAGACCTATGCTTAGGCTTCCTCAAATCAAAAGCACCCCAAAATTCAGTGCTGGCTGTTCCCCCTCTGAGTGCCAGAGTACCATTTCTATTGTTGCCTGGACATTCATTTGTGAAATTCCAATGGGTCTCAAGCTACATAGTGATAACCCCACATTTGATTTTACCATGCCTCTTATAAAACCAGTGTGGTTTACTGCATCAATGTTTTAACACTGACTTCACATGCAATAGGTATTGACAGTATTTTCATCATGCATTGGGCCACAAAATAAACATGTTTGTTTTTACATAGCGTCCTGTGTGGTATAGGTTGGCCTTGAACTCGCAATCCTCCTGTATCAGCATCCTGAGGGCTGAGATCACAGGAAACCCACCACTCTACCCATTGATAATTTTTAAAAGTTATCCACAATACTTAGCACTTTGTTTTTTCTCAGATGAGCATCATGACCCCAAGTTTTAAAAAAATATGTATTTATTTATTTAATAGAGAGAGAAAAGAAGAGAGACAGAAAGGCAAACAGAGAGAGGATGGGCACACCAGGGCCTTCTGCCACTGCAAACAAACTGCAGACACATGTACCGCTTTGTGCATCTGGCTTAATGTGGGTATTGGAGCATCAAAACCCAGGTCATCAGGCTTTGCAAGCAAGCGTCTTTAACCTCTGAGCCCTGACAGTTTTTATTTCTTGCCTGTTAAGTGGCAATGACCTTTCAATCCTGAATTCATTCATTTTCCTTAGCCAATAAAATCCAAGTGACCTGTAAGAGCCACTACTTTAACTTGAATATAATTTGAAATTTAGACCCAAAGTTATTGTAAAGACACAAGGTATATTTTTCTTAAAAACAGACAGGGCTGGGGAGTTGGCTTGGTCAGAAAGTGCTAGCTATGCAAGCATGACCACGTGAGCTCAAATCCCCAGCACTCTAGAATGCGCACACCTGGGCTGGAGAGATGGCTTAATGGTTAAGCGCTTGCCTGTGAAGCCTAAGGACCCTGGTTCGAGGCTCGGTTCCCCAGGACCCACGTTAGCCAGATGTACAAGCGGGTGAATGTGTCTGGAGTTCATTTGCAGTGGCTGAAGGCCTTGGCACGCCCATTTTTTCTCTCTCTCTGCCTCTTTCTCTGTCTGTCACTCTCAAATAAATAAATAAAAATAAACAAACAAACAAAAAAAAGAAAACACAAAAGCACACACCTGGAATCCTAGCGCTTGGGAGACAGAGACAGAAGTTTCCTCAGGCTCGCTTACCAGCTAGTCTACTGCACTTGGCAAGTGGCATGCCAGTGAGAGACCCTGTGTCTTAAACAGAGGGGGCTGGCAAGGTGGCCCACTCAGTAACGTGCTTGCCACACAAGCATGAGAAACTGATTTTGGATCCCCAACACCCACAGCTGTACACCTGTAAACCCAGCGCTTTGGAGGTAGAGAATCCCTAGCTAGGCTAGGTGAGTCACTGAGCTCCGGGTTCAATGAGAAACCCTGTCTCATAAAATTAAAGTGAAAACAAATTAAAATTAAAAGGAGAAATAAAATTAAAGAGGAAATTCCTAGCGACTTCTGACCTACACACACACACACAAATAGAGCAAACGAAAATGATCCCACAATGCTGATAGAAAACCAATACAAGAATCCATGTTTTCGTTACAATAAACATTAAAAACATTAAATACCATGAACACTAAAATTAAGTTTCATTTTGAATGGCTTCTAAAATAAATAAACAACACAAACGGTGTTGAGGCTACCAAGCCAGCGCACGGAGATCTAGACACTCAAACTTCTATTTGTATCTCCAGTGACTTGTCACATTGCCTTGATTCCTTCTGAATCAATAGCCCAGTTCTAAAAGATAAAAACAGAAGAAGGATGGACGGAAAGAAGGAGGTTCACGAAGAGAGGTGCTCTGGGCCTCCCATCGGCGTGGGAGGAGGAAGGATGCCAGCATGCGTACCTGAAGGTCGCGGAGCCTGGCCTCTACAGCCTGGCTGTCACCAGTATGATTGGATGATTCTCTGGCTGCTGATTTCGCTTTGGAAAACCATTCTTGGAATTCCTGCATAGAATCTTTTGAAAATAATGAAAATGAGGAAGATATCCAAAATGTTAAACAAGCTCCTCAGATTATCTGAATAAGCTAGTTCTGCATTTGAACTCATCTCATCTTTGCTTTCTAAAATATTCCAGCAAGAAAATGACAATGTGGAAAATAACATGGCACTACATGTAGCCATGAGTAGTTATTGTACAGCGGAGACATTAGCTCAGAGAAGAGATGGAAAAGCCATTGTTATTGTAGACCTAGAATGCCAGGTTTTCCCATTGCACTTCTTTATTATAGTAAACAACTTGTAAGAGGGCTGGAGAAAGGCTTAGCGGTTAAGGCGCTTGCCTACAAAGCCAAAGGACCCATGTTTGATTCCCCAGGACCCATGTAAGCCAGATACACCGGGTGGTGCATGTGTCTGGAATTCGTTTGCAGTGGCTGGAGGCCCTGGTGCACCCATTCCCTCTCTCTCTCTCTCTCCTTCTCCTTCTCTCTCTCTACCTCTTCTGTCTCTCATAAATAAATAAAAATAAAAATAATTTTAAAAATAAATAAAAAAGAGTGTATATAAGAGTGTAAGGATAAATGCCCAGGGGTGTTAAAGCCACTTTTCTAGGTAGGCATAAACGTCTCCTCATTCTACCATGCTGACTTAGAGTGCTTCTGTAAACCCTCTTTCATGAGTATGTCTAGCCGTAAGAAGGTGAAACAGAGACGGGAAAGAACAGAGAGGCTTGGAGAGCTGGCTTAGAGGTTAAGGAGCTTGCTTGCAAAGCCTGAGTTGGAATCTCTCTCTCCTTGCAAAAAAAATTTTTTTTAATTTTTTGTTTATATTTATTTATTTATTTGAGAGCAACAGACAGAGAGAAAGAGGCAGAGAGAGAGAGAGAGAGAGATAATGGGCACACCGGGGCCACCAGCCACTGCAAATGAACTCCAGATGTATGTGCCCCCTTGTGGATCTGGCTAACATGGATCCTGGGGAATCAAGCCTCGAACCGAGGTTCTTAGGCTTCACAGGCAAGCGCTTAACCACTAAGCCACCTCTCCAGGCCTTGCAAATAAACATTAATAATTATAAAAAGAAGACAAACAGAGAGAGAGAGAGAGAGAGAGAGAGAGGGGGGGGGGGGGGGAATGGGTACAGCAGAGCCTCTAGCAGCTACAACAAACTTCCGATGCATGGACCACTTTGTGCATGTGGCTGGCAGGCTTTGAAAGCAGGCACCTTTAACCACTGAGCCATCTCTCCAACCTGGGCTACTTTTTGAGACAAGGTCACTGAATCAGAGCTCACCAATAAGGTGAGACTACGTAGCCAGTAAGTCCTACTGGCTGCTAGCCACTTGAATAGAAGTCATTTTCCACATGAAGTTCAAGGTCATTTCAATGGTGTACTCCTGCATTCTTTCTCAAGGAGAAATGGGGATCATACTAGGCATAGCAAGAGCCCCCTAACACAGTACTCCTGTTACTTAAATCTCAAAGCACAAGTGAATTTTAAAAGCTATTCTTCTGGGAAGGTTTCTCAAACGTTAGCTGGCAGTTCTAGGGAGCATTTGGCCTGGAATCTTTCTCCTAAATAGCTACTCTGGCTAAAAGCCCTGGGTAAGCTTACCGTTGAAATGTTTTTCCAGAGAATCCTGCAGGCTGGCCTGGGTGTGGGAGCACAGCTGGCTCACGGCTTCATGCTTCCTCATGAGCCCGGTCATTGCCCGGCCCAGGCTCTCCAGCTGCGCCGAGTGGTACTTGCGACACAGGCTGTTGAGATTTTCCTGGGTGGAGCTGATGTTGCCTTGCTGCCCTTGAAGCTCTTTCTGAATATCCTACAGAACGAGAGCACATGGAAGCAAACTGAAGGGTGTTCATCGCATTTTTTAAATTTATTTATTTGAGGGGGGTAGATATGAAGAGAGAGAGAGAGAGAGAGAGAATAGGCGTGCCAGGGCCTCCAGCCATTGCAAATGAACTCCAGATGCACACGCCACTTTGTGCAACTGGTTCATGTGCGTACTGGGGAATCAAACCTAGGTCCTTAGGCTTTCCAGGCAAGTGCCTTAACCATTAATCCATCTCTCCAGCCTTTTTTTTTTTTTGTGTGTACTTTTAAATACTTTTCATATTTATTTATTTGACAGAGAAAGAGAGGGAGAGAGAGAGAGAGAGAGAGAATGGGCATGCCAGGGCCTCCAGCCACTGCAAACGAACTCCAGATGCATGAGCCACCTTGTGCATCTGGCTTATGTGGGTCCTGGGGAATCAGACCTATGTCCTCTGGCTTTGCAGGCAAATGTCTTAACTACTAAGCCATCCCGCCAGCTAATATACATAGTTTTTTTTTTTTTTTTGAGGTAGGGTTTCACTCTAGCCTAGGCTGACCTGAAACTCACTCTGTAGCCCAGGCTGTTCTTTTTTTGTGTTTAGTTTTTTTGAGGTAGGGTTTTGCTCTAGGCCAGGCTGACCTGGAATTCACTATGTAGTCTCAGGCTGGTCTGGAACTCATAGCAATCCTCCTACCCCTGCCTCCCAACTGCTGGGATTTAAGGTGCACACCACCATACCTGGCTTGTGGGTTATTTTTTGTTTTTTGTTTGTTTGTTTGTTTGCTCAGGCTGTTCTTGAACTCATGATGCTCCTCCTATCTCAGCTTCCCAAGTGTTCTGATGAAAGGCCTGTACAACTATGGCTCACAATGGTAGATTTTTAAATTCTGAATCTGATGCTATTGAAATCCATTCAGTAGTATAACTGTCAGTGGGAAGGTGCTTTGAATACTTGTGGTAGCTCTGTATTGAAAACCTCACTGCGGTGGTTTGAATGTAAAATGTCCCCCAGAATTTCATACATTTGTGATTAATTCTCAGATTTGATCACCACTCAGTGGAGCCTTTGGGAGGTGGGGTCTTGCTGGAGAGTAACATTACTGGGAATGGGCCCTGAGGTTTTATAATCCAGCTCCCTAGGTCAATCTTGCTGCCCTCTCCCCACTGCAGATGTATGTTGAAGTAAGCAAGCTTCCTCCTTCAATGCTCTCCCTGACATGATGCCCCAGCAGTTAATCTAACCATATATGCCTTTATTTATTTGTTTGAGAGACAGAAAGGGGGGGTACACCAGGGCATCCAGCCACTACAAATGAACTCCAGACGCATGTGCCACCTTCTGCATCTGGCTTACATAGGTCCTGGGGAATCAAACATGGGTCCTTTGGCTTTGCAGGCAAGTACCTTAAGTACTAAGTAATCTCTCCAGCCCCTTATATGCCTTTTGAGCCAAGTATAGCAACTCCCCCTTGAAACTATAAGCCAAAATAAACCCTTTCTGTTCATAAACTGCTTCCAGTTAGGTGTTTGGTCCCAGCAATGAGAAAGCAACTGCTATGATCACGTCCTAGTCCTCCTTGGTAACAAGCAGTTGTTAGAAATGACTGGACTTTGGGCTCTAGTCTAGCATTTCAAGCAAATGATGTAGGTCCTTATAAACTTTTTCCTAGGATTATGGGTTCAGCCAGTTGATTAGAAACTTCCACAGTTCACATTTCTCAGTGAGCTATTGCGGGGTTCTGCCTCAAAATCCTGCACCAAGCCACAGCACAAGCAGTTAACCTCACCACGCATGCCCCTTGTTTCTAGCGTAGCAAGAGCCTTTCCTGGTGCTGGGGAGATGACTCAGTGGCTAAAGGCACTCGTTTGTAAAGCTTGCTGGCCAGGGGTCAGTTCCCCAGCATCCAAATGCAAAGTGCCATCGATGACAATGAGAAGTGGAGCCAGGAGAACCCAAACCTCACAGGCTAGCTAGGGCTGACATGCCTCGCAGCAAGTAAGAAACCCTGTCTCAAGGAAGTTGGGCAAAGATACTTCAAAGTTGTGCTCTAACCTGCACAAGCATGTTGGGGCATGTACACCCATACACACAAAACAACAACAACAATAATTATTATTTTAAAAAAAAACTAAAAGAGAATCATGTACAAATGCTCAGAAGTTAGTGTAGTACACATCCTTTACAAATAGTTCATCAGGATTACCATCTGTTCACGTTATGTGTTCTTGACAAAACACACACACAGACACACACTTACACATACACACACACACAACATTCTATAGATGAAAGAAGTCCTGAAGAACATAAAAATAATTAGGTGATGGAAAACTATCAGACACCCAAGTTTGAAAACTGATGAGAATTCTCATGGTTTCCATACACTAATAGACCTATGTGTCTATTAATAAGTGTAGGGCATGGACAGACCTTACAACAATGCCCACTTCCAGTTCTTCATGCCTGCACTTAGCTCTTCTCATATTGCTTACTCCTCCGTGTCCAGCATTATAAGTGAGTCAGAGGGGTGCTAGTATTTTCAAGGGTACCCCTGAAAGCAGAGCTGATGCTTTCAGTGGTCCCAGGACAGGAGGGCTAATGTGACTGCCTGTATGGAGCCCCGAATGAGAGAGTCCACCACTCACCTTGACTTTTCTCAGCCCTTCGCAAGTCTCCGCGCGGGCACAGCTGGCCAAGGCTTCCTCCACCGTCGCCAGCCACGCGGTCAAGTCGCTGATGAACCTCTCCACTTGGCTGCTCTGAGCCGTGAAGTCCCTCAGGGTGCCCTTTGCTTCTTCGGTCGTCTCTTTGGCGTGCTCCAGCTTCTGCCTCAGGTCGGCCTCTATAAACTAAATGTGAGGCAGGATGTCGTGAAAAACCCGTGAGGACTGAAAGAACAGCTCATCCAGGAGGAATTCTGTTTGTGTGCACCGCTGTCCAGAACACATTGGCTTCTCCATGGAAGCCACTCCAACACCAGCAGCACTTTCCAGAAAGGAAAATCGGGAAGTACGCAGTGCCAAGGGTGGCAAGCAATGAGAACATGGAAGGGGGTGGAGGGGGCATGGCAGCTAACCATGCATGTTAGGCTGGTGGTTTTGTCTGAGGTTCTGGAAACGACGAAGACCACATGCTCAGAAAGCCAGACAAAGAAGCCTACTCTTAATTCTCCCCTCGCCCATGTTCCGCCCAGCTGTGATTTTCACTGGGTCACGTTGAATGAAAAAGAACTGAACAATAAGGCCGTGTCGTTGCCATGACCTACCCTCCCCAAGAAACATTCCTTGGGGTAGTTTTATTTTTTCTCTTCCTGAGATGAGGTAGTTCAAGAAAGTTGAATGTTTCTAGCCCCTTAGTTGATAAAAGGACCTAAGTGCACTCTAAGCAAAAGTGTGGTGGTGGCTCACGCCTTTAATCCCAGCACTTGGGAGACAGAGGTAGGAGGATTGCCATGAGTTCGAGGCCAGCCTGTGACTATGCAGTGAATGCCAGATCAGCCTGGGTTAGAGAGAGACCCTACTTCTAAAAACCAAAAAAAAAAAAAAAAAAAAAAAAAAAGGCTCAATTCCACAAGCCAACATCCAGGGTTATTTGGTATAATCTTCTTCAAATTTAAAGCTTTATTTTTTCCTTACTTCTGAATTTCAAAGTGTTTGGCAAGTGCATTGGCTCTCACATCCTCTCCTGCTCCCATGGCCTCATCTGCCCATCTCTGGTGGGCTTTTCTGAGAACCTTTGTATTGATGGGACCTCCTGCTGAAGATCCCTCCATGTGCTGGTACACTCTTTCTTGTCTCTTTACATTGCCCTTCCCCAGCCCCAGGCATCTCTGAGGTCTGGGTTTCTGAGATCCACTCATTTTCCAGAGAGAATTGTTCTCTTGGATGATGTCCTGGCTCTCATGTGGTATGCTCACAGGGGGTCTCTTCCTTCCCTCTCATGATTTACTTTTGAGTGGCACCACCCTCTGGCACTAACCCCCAAATGGTACTGAGAGACAGGCCACCCACACAAGCGTTTCTTCTCTGGCTGACACATCAACGGTCAGCCAGCCTGTCATTCAGGGGGGGTGGGGGGGGGGAAGAGGTTGGAAACTACATGTTGGTGGCATCCAGCTGCAGGGGACAAATATCCTGCTCTCTAAATGGTGGCACTGACAACCTTCTGCCTACACTTAAGGAAAGCAGAGGCATTCCACACGTCTTCCTTGACAGTATGGGGTCATGAATGTGCTGTGTGTGTGTGTGGCGCTGGGGAAGGGGGATATGGAGAGACACTGAGTTAGTGGGAAGCGGGCATACAGTAATCACTCACCTGGAGATCTGTTGGTGTTTCTGGGTTCTTAGTTAATTCTTTAAGATCATTGACTTGGGAATGCAGTTCCTCCAATTTCAAGGCCTTGTTTTTAACTTCAGACTACCAAGTTGAAGACAAAGAGTAAAAGATTAACTAACCCAAAATATTGACGTGTTATGCTCCACATTTATTTCATACTTTCCAGAGCTAACATCAAGACAGTAACTTTAGGTAATGCATAGGAAATCTTTATTCACTTTCTGAGTGTGTGTGTGTGGGGGGGTGTCTAATGATTCTGCAATATGGAAAATGCTATACTTAAAAAAGTTCACTTGGCATGTGAAGGAATCTGTGCAATTTTCTTTCTTCCCAACCTTTTATTAGAAAAACACTGTTCTGGGAAAAGTGAAACGTTGACCAAAAGCTTGAGTCAGTGAGAATTTCCAATAGGCTGTCATTTATTCATTAGCAGTATTATTACTGCTACTATGGCAACACTAAACTCTCACAGACAATTTCAGAGCAAATGCACATGAGAAGCGCTCAGTGACTGTACTGAGTCCGCTATTCAGAAGGAACTTGTCAAATAAAAGTTCACAGAGCGCAGATGCAGGAGTCTGATTTGTTGGTACATTGACATCCAACATTTGACCTTCTCTTTGCACTGACATTAACACACAGAAGAACAAAGAGTCATGATTGAGCAAATGCCTGTCTGCTGCTTTATTTTGAGTTTCAAAGGAATATTTAGTAAGTTATGTCCCTCAACTTGAAAAACAAAAACTAGAATTTTAGTTTAGTTTGTGGACACAAACTTCTTGATGTCTTGGGCTAAGGCAAAAGCTAACTTATGCAGGAAGATGTGGGACTAACTGTGAGGCCAGCTGGACTTCTGTAGAACCTGGGCAGTCAGGGGTCTCAGCTGCTCATTCAGGGCACTGCAGGAGCAGAAGGGGCACTGCCAGGTATCTGGCTGGTTCCTGGGAAATGATTTTGTCCCTGTCATTTCCCAGCCAGTAATTTTTTGTCCCCTTAAAAGTCTGTTTTGAGAGACTGAACCTGGTCTTATTGAAAGTGTGTCTGAGGCTCCATAGGTCCTGGGATTTCTGAGGTTGACAGGAAAATGCTGGTGTAACAACTGTCTTTAATATGAAAAAAAAAAAAACCCATGTGTTATCTTTCACCACCTCTTCCGTCAGCATACGTGGAGCAGGGGGTCCCACAGTAAAGTCGCACACTAATCTATGGTGTTTCCAATGTCTAGGGTACAGATGCACTGGACATCAATAATCCAAGGGCCTAGATAATAGCAATGTAGAACAATAATTAGGTAATAACAGTGTTTTTTTTTTTTTAATAGAGCCTTGTTCTGTACCTTGACTGGTCTCACACTTATACTTATCTTCAAGTCTCAAGCACTGATTACAGGTATGCACCATTACACCCAGAAAAAAAAAATAATTTTTTGAAAATTCATTAACTGTGTTGATAGGATTTATCCAGTTGCTCATTTCTCTTCATTGTCTATTATTATTATTATCTGGAGTCTGCATAGAGCATGTGTGGCGTGGTGTGTGCTGAAGTTGCAGTGCATGCATGCGTATAGAGGCCATCCTCCTAGCTTTGCTCACAAACCTTTTTCCTCGAGACTGAGTCTCTTACTCAGCCCACAGCGGCCATCTAAGACCAGTCATCGAGTTCCAGAGATTCGCCCATCTCTGCTCCCTACAGAACAGGGGCTACAGAGGTTCACAGCCACATTCAGCTATTGACCTGGCTGCTGAGTAACTGAACTCTGGTGGCCCGAGGTTCTCTCTGTCCCTCATGCTTGCTCAGCAAGTGCTCTTAGCCACTGAGCCACTGCCCAGCCCTACAATTGGGTTTTTAACAATAGGTGCATTTTATAACTGGCTGACAAAATTCCCAAAAATTTAGCAATCGACTTCCGTGAGCTTGTGTAAACTAGACTTTAATGCCAATTTCACATCAGCAGTAACAACTAAAGAGGCCTCAGTAATCTTCCCTTCTGACTGCTTCTACTGCACATAACTCCTCTATCTCTGACCATCCTTACAAATCAGAATTAGATTGTAAAATCTTCAAGCATTATTTGAGGCAGAGGTTGCTGGATAGCATAGATAATACAGTCATATCTAGTTGAATCAGGCTACTGTTATGCATTTACTTATTTGTCAACCTCTGGGTGTGTGCCAGGCATGGGGCCAGGGCACCAGAGGGTATGATGTGAATTGTCTCGACCCGTATGGACACTACTGTCAATCATATGCTCTGTGAAACAGGTGCCTCTCCCCAAGCTGTTTTCCCTTGTTTTGTTTAATTAATTATAACTCAATTACCACTGCATATTTTAGATACAAGGTAATTATAGTGCAAGCAATCTATACTACAGAAAGTTAGGAAATTTTTTTATTATTATATTTTCAGTACTTGAATCATTGCCTGACTCTTTAGGAATTTCAAGGATGAATTTGAGAATGAATGCAATATACGGGAAGAAAACAGTTTAAAATAAATTGGTAACTACAGCTTTAAAAAGTCAGATACTTTCTGTGGATGCTTGTGACACTTTGACCTTCAATGTTCTTCTGTTTCTCAAGAGGAAATAAAAAAGTATAGCACCAAACATAATCATAGCACACTGTAAGTCCTCAGTAAGCACTTTTTTTGTGAGTGAAGAAAAATAGTCCCTAAATGATAGTGTTACAAATGCTTCCAATTCAGTTTCAAAAAAGAAGGTGCTGTGTTCTCAGAAGAATGGGACATTTTATGGGCCATTAAACTAGGATTTGAAGTAAAGAGCCCAGAATAAGAAATTATTAAAACGCAAAAATGCTAGCAGCCATTCAAAGTATAAAGAGCAGAAGATAGTTAAGAGTTTACAATACTCATCTGTGTTTCTAACTAAGAAGATGGAACCCAGAAATGCCTCATTTTCCCTCTCATAGACATTGTGTGGGCCTAGCATGGTTGCTTTACCTCAAATTCCTTAAGGAACTCTTCAGCTCTTCGGCTGTCTCTCAGGTTGTTGATGGTCTCAGCCAGCTGTGGCAGGGCGTTGTTGGACCATGCCTCAATCTCATCTTTGCTTGCAAGGACATCATCCCATATGGATAGGCTTATCCTCAGCCTCTCCATGCTGGCTTCAATTTTCTCTGATGCCTGGGATTGAAGAGAAAAGCCACACATGCCATCAGTAATAGGAGACTCTAGAATGCTCATTCCCACACCCAGGGTGGCTTAATCTGAAAAATTATGCTCTGAATGACAATTTTTAACCAATAAATTATTACTGTATATGGGTTGGAGTATCTGATTCAAGTAAATGGCAATACATACACAGACTGTATTCATCCTTGAGAGGGTGTTTGAGTTTCAGAGACTCTAGGTTTTCGCCTGTGACTTGGGAAAGTAAGGCTGCACATAGGAGTGGGCATTGGTTAGGTTTGAATGGAAAATTATTCTGAGTTGCAATTTTTAAAGCTATCAAAAAAATTTCAACTTTAACACTAAATAGCTCAAATATCTAAACTTGATGTTTCTTCACTTGGCAGTCAGCGTTAAAGATTCAAAACGAAATTCACATCCCTGATCATTTGGGACTGAGCAATTTAACTGTGTGACGGCGACCAAACTCCAAGGGGCACCCTTACATCCAGCCATTTGTCCACCGTGTTCTCCATGTCTGTTTTCACCAAGCTGAAGTCACTACTGTGTATCTGTTTCAGCTCAGATAACAGGTGTTTGCCTTTGCTGGTGAAACTGTCCAAGTCTTTCTGTTTACAATTCATTTCGTTCTTGGCGGCCTCATGCTGTGGACACAAATGTTTCCTTCATTAGTAAAACAATCAATGATAAAAGCTTGAAACCATTTGCCTCAAAGGAATTTAATATGTGGTTTACTTTATGCAGAAATTAATGACAGTTTATGTGTGCATGTATGTGCACACAAACACACATGAATACACATTATATATGTGTATGTACATATATAAACACACATAAATGCATATGAACTCTTCTCGTATTGCCAGAATCCTAGGATATCAGTATTCCTAGGCAGAGAAAAGAACTGGGATGCTAGAGGAATTACTAAGAGTAGTAACAAGACCAATTTGTGCAGGGAATTGCTTTAAGAACAAACAAACAAACATGGTGACCTACTAGGACGAAGGCATTTTGAATGTTACCTTGGAAAAAGCCCACTTCAGGTCCTCCTGATCCTTTATGGCAGCTCTCATTCCAATGACACTGTTGGCATTCTCTGTAGCTTTGGATACTGCTGACTTCAGGTTCTGATACTCTCTCATTAAGTCAATGAGTCCACAGCACTGGCCCTGGCTGTAACAAATGAAGAAGACTTCTCACTTAGTGTCACATGTCAGGAAGGAGGAGAGCTCTTTCCCGTAGTGCCTAACATATCACCGCATAGAGACGTTCACATATGGGCTCTGGACTCAGAGCAAGCCACATTCTCCTTGCGGAAGTCAGAAAGAACTCTGCGGGTTAATGCTGCTCAATTCTCAAGTCCAACATGTTGTCTAACTCAGACGTACTTAGATGAGTCATCCGCGTGCTTTGGGTTTCTGGATTGTTTTTTATGTTGCTTAAACTGCTTCATGATGGCATATGTTGGGTAAGAAAAGGAAAAAATAAGCAAGTAAAACCAAAAAACAAACAAGAAAGCAGTTAAGTCAAAAACCCATGAGATTTTCCTCTTCCAATTTAATTAACAAATTTTCATTGAAGGTGAATTTCCCTAGGAGTTGGGAAATTATGAAAAGAAGCAGTTTTGCACTATAGTAATATGATGCCTTTGAGCAAGTGATTTTAATCCTAAGATTTTTTTTTTTTGCCCCATAGAAACAGATGTGTATGTCTAAGGACTTGGGATTTAGACACCATTATCCATAATTGAGAAAAGGTAAGAATATAATCAAAATGTTTTAAAAAATTGGTTGATGATTGAATCAATTCCTGTTTTCTTACAATCGCAAGCTGTGCAATATCTAAGAAATCACAACCTAGAGGGACATTTGATGATACGGAATAAAGTTTGTGTGGTAAGGTGAAAAGTTAAAAAGCCGATACTAAGTGTCAAACATAATACAACTTGCTTTCAATTGCTTTCCCTGTAGGGAATGTGGATTGACAAATGTCCAGATGCCATTTGTAGAAAAGAGCATCCTTTCCATGAACATGCCTTTACAGTGCTGTCAAAAGTCATTTGATACAATGTGACTGGGTAGATTCCTGAATCCTTTGCGCACCATTGTGAGATAATGAGCTGCTGTAATGGTGAGAGATGTGTTACCGTGATCATTGAAGTTGTCAAAACTCATAGAATTGGGAGCTGCAGAGATTGATCAGTAGTTAAAGTGCTTGCCTGCAAAGCAAGCTTGAGATCGATTCCCCAGTACCCACATAAAGCCAGATGCACAGTGGTAGGTGCATCTGGAGTTCATTTGTAGTGGCTAGAGGCCCTGGTGCACTGATTCTCTCTCTCTCTCTCTCTCTCTCTCTCTCTCTCTCTCTCTCTCTCTCTCTTTCTCTCCATCTCTCTTTGTCTCTTTCTGTCTCTCCTCTCTCTGTCTTTGCTTGCACATAAGTAAATACATAAATACATTAAAATATGTTTTTAAAAAACACATAGAATTGAATAGAAAAAAAGGAGAATTTTACTGTACATAAAGTATAACTCAATTTTAAGCCATATAAACAGGACCCCCCCAAAAAAATCGAAATTTAAAAAATCGTTACTGTAACATTTTGTATAGGTTGAAAAGTTCTGCTTTTAAGTGTTGAATTGCACACTTGATTTCATATCAAGAGAACAGGCT
Source organism: Jaculus jaculus (assembly GCF_020740685.1). Classification (NCBI taxonomy): domain Eukaryota; kingdom Metazoa; phylum Chordata; class Mammalia; order Rodentia; family Dipodidae; genus Jaculus; species Jaculus jaculus. Next base: position 13,918,411 of record NC_059110.1, on the reverse strand, counting down.
CAGTCAAGCTCTGTAGGATGAGTATATATGGTGTTGAAAGCTATTTCGCTCTGGATAATATTAGAAATCAACAGAATGCAGACAATGTCCAGCATCACAAAACTACCTGGAGGCTTTAGCAAAATCAGGATATTTCAGACTTACTTCTCGTGAATTAACTTTTTAGTGTCGTCCCAGGTGACTTCCAAGCGGTTGACCTCCCTGTCCACTTCCGGTGCAGAAGCCATATCTTTCTGGGCAATTTGCCTGGCTTTGTCTCTCAGCCAACAGAGCTCGTGCTCATGAGAATTCAGCTCATCCTCCAGCTGGTTGAACACTCGCAACCTGCACGTCCAAATGTTACATTAGTGCAAATCTACAAAAGTGGGTGAACCAACATTTAATATTTCCTTGCCCTGAGCATCACACCCACGGGACTAGAAAATCCATTTTATGGCAGAATGACTTGAAAGTCACCCTGCAGCCCCGGCTGGCTTCTAATTCAAGGTAAATCTTCGTGTTTGGCTCTGATGAGAAGTGGGCGAAGGGTGGTGGGTAACCCTCACCCACTATGGTCGCCTTGTGTGCAAAGCCTGAAAGCGACTCTCAAGAGACGAATGGGGACAATTAAAGGCAAGTGGCTTTCACATTCACTGGGGGATATGATTCCTTTGTGTGGCCATTGAACTTGCCTGAGAAAGCCCCAACTTTGCTTCAACCATCTTCTCTCCCTCCTTCAGACCCCTTGGAGAGCTCTCTACCCATTCCTGCCTCCTGCACGTCAGGAGCTCTCCGTATTGTCTCCTCTCCCCTTCTCTTAAGTATCTCTAAGTATTATGCTCCGGCCTATAGATTGAAGTCTTTAACTTCATCAGGTAAGAATCTGGGTATACTAAATTTGTTGGTGCATTGGTATACTGGTGTGTTGGCAAGGAACCCCAAAACTCCTATTACAAATACTTCCCAAGTATCAAATTATTCATGAATTTTATCTTAAAACATATTTTAAAAGAAATAAGTTGCTACGGATAGTGCTAGTAATGCTTGGCATAGAATCTGATTTCTGGACAAATTAAAAAAATATATATACATCTACAGACACACACACACACACACACACACACACACACACACACACACACACATAGAAGAGACAACTGGCATTAACCCAATGTCTGATACCTCTGCTGCAGGGCTGGGCGGGTGGGTTCTTTTAACCGCTCCCGGTCGGCCCTTTCTTCAACGTCTTCAATGATTTTCAGGAGCTTCTCTCTCTGGTCTTGAAATGCTTTCTTCATGACCACCAGGGCCTCCGCCTCACTCTGCTTGGTTCCCAGAAGGCTCTGAATTCTCTCCACCTCCAAGCAGAGCTGATCAGCGGTGGCTCTGCAGGACGTCCTCTGTCCCATGCTCCCACTTTTCAGATGGTACTGGGCTTTGGAAAGAACACCATCGAGACCGATGGCAGTGGCTTCCAATGACTTCACGTCTTGTATAGCCTTGTGAAGGTCCTTTTTTAACAAGTCTGACTGCTTCTCGTTCATGCTGCTGGTTGCTTCCACTGTGTGCCTGAGCTGGTGGAGAAGTGTGCCCAGAGAGGCCTGGCTCTGGAGGAATTCTGCCAGCTGGGACAGGGCCCGCTGCCGCCTCTCCACAACCTGGCTGGCCTCGTCAAAGAGCTGGAAGCAGTCTTCAGCCTTACCCTGGAGGAGGTGGAGGTCCTCGGCTCTGCCCAGGGACTCCAAGCTTGCTAGGTGGCCTCGAAGACTCTGTAATTCCCTCTTTTTGCTCTCTATTTCCACAGCGTGGTCCTGAAAGGGAAGAGAATTACCGAATCTCAGCTGCTCTAAAGTGAATGGCAGATAGGCTGCAGGCTGAGTGATGTGGAGATGTGTTTTAAGTGTGGGATGGCTTCGTGCTTAAAAGTCATCTACAGAAAACCTTTCAGAAGTCTTTGTAAAAATTTCCGGCTTTGCTTACCTATATATTTTGTTTAAAACACAACTGATTTAATTATTTTTTAAGTCAGAGTTGTGCATTTTTTTATTATGTATATGTATGTGAGTGGAAGTGTTTGTGTGTATATGTGTATGTATACATATGTGTGTGCACACATCCCAAGACCAGAGAACAACCTCAGGTGTGTTCCTCAGTAATGGCTTTCTTTTCTTTTCTTTTTCTTTCTTTTCCCTTTCTCTTTCTCTCTTTCTTTCTCTCTCTCTTTCTTCCCTTCCTCCCTCCCTCCCTTCCTTCCTTCCTTCCTTCCTTCCTTCCTTCCTTCCTTCCTTCCTTCCTTCCTTTCTTTCTTTCTTTCTTTCTTTCTTTCTTTCTTTCTTTCTTTCTTTCTTTCTTTCAAGACAGTGCCTCTCACTGGCTTGGAGACACCAAGTAGGTTAGACCAGCTGGCTCGCAAGCTCCAGGGATTCTTCTGTCTCCATCTCCCTAGAGCTTAGATTATAAACTGGTGCCTCATACCTAAATTTTGGAGATTAAGCTCAGGTTCTTGTACTTGTGAGGGAAGCCCTTTACTGACCAAACCATCTCCCCGGTCCCCAGAGTTGTGTTTTGAGAGTGTTGTATATAAAATTTGACCAGCTCACCATAAACCTTGTTTAAAATTTGCAGAAAATTACCAAACTATGTCAGTATGGTTACTATGAAGAAGCAAGTCTCACCTAATTTAATCTAGACCATAACTGCCTCAGATAACTCTTGGTTTGATCACAAAACTTTACACAGTTTTTTTCATCACTCCAGGTCCATCAGAACATACACTGTAGAAAACATTCCCATATAAATCATTCTCTTCCCCTTTGAGGTATAAATCTTCTACAAGCCTTGGCCACTTAACCCAAGGGCAATCTCCTTGAAATAGAATTATCTAGAACAAAGCACCTTTCTTCAATCTCTCTCTCTGGAGTACAGGAGACTGTCTTTAGTGAGTGCCTTCCTCCAAGCTATAACATGGCCTCCTGTTCTGAAGATATGGGAAAGTTGCTCTCCCTTTTAAAAATTAATTTCTTGGGCTGGAGAGATGGCTTAGTGGTTAAGGCATTTGTCTGTGAAGCCAAAGGATCCAGGGTCAATTCCCCAGGACCCACATAAGCCAGATGTACAAGGGGCACATGCATCTAGAGTTCATTTGCAGTGGCTATGGGCCCATTCTCTCTGTGTCTGTCTCTTTCCTCTGTATCTCTCTCACTGTCTGCTTGCAAATAAATAAATAAAAATTTTAAAATTTATTTTTTTCAGAGGCAGGCTGTCATTCTAGCCCAGGCTAACCTGGAATTCATTCTGTTACCCCAGGCTGGCCTTAAACTCACAACAATCTTCCTACCTGTCCTCCTGCATACTGGGACTAAAGATGTATGCCACCACACCTGTCCGCTATTCCCTCCTTAGAGGCAACAAGACATCCCAACATAAAAATAACAGTGACTATTAAATATTTTCCTATTGAATGCTATTACATGCATACTATATAGCTTTCCCTCGTGATTCCAATACTTGATCAATATATGAATCTTAAACATTTCATGGTACCAGAATGAGGGAAATAATTTATGAATTTTGAATTACATCCAAGCTAAGTAGTTAGTTCTGAAAAAGATAAACCTTTAAAGCATTAGAATTTGTATTCATTTTTGGTATTAGAAAAAACAACTCCAAATAGGAACTTTTTTTTGGCGGGGAGAAGTTTCGAGGTAGGGTCTCAATCTATCTCAGGCTGATCTGGAATTCACTCTGTAGTCTCAGGGTGGCCTTGAACTCACAGTAATCTTACTACCTCTGCCTCCCGAGTGCTGGAATTAAAGGCATGAGCCACCATGCCTAGCCCAATTAGGAACTTTTAATAAAATGGGTATTCTTACCATTTTATCCTAAAAAAAATATTTGCTCTGCTATGAGGAAACAACTTCTTATTGGCATTTTCAATGTGTTTTACCTGAAATAGTTTCATTTGCTTAATTTATCTATATAACACATTGGCTAGACTGGTATATTCAATTATTAGGGTCATTTTCCTATGAATAAAATATTACACTGCAGCAAGCGTGCTTTCCAGTGTTGTGTCCCTGTGTAACTCTGTCTTCTGGATAAGCTTGTCTTCAACTCTGTTTTTATTTTTATTTATTTGACAGCAACAGATAAAGGAAGAGGCAGATAGAGAGAAATAGAGAGAATGGGTGCGCCAGGGCCTCCAGCCACTGCAAACAAACTCCAGATGCGTGCGCCCCCTTGTGCATCTGGCTAACATGGGTTCTGGGGAACCGAGCCTCGAACCAGGGTCCTTAGGTTTCACAGGCAAGCCCTGAACCACTAAGCCACCTCTCCAGCCCACTCGCCTTCAACGCTTAAAGAGTCACTTTACCTTGTGCCGAGTCACCGCCGCTTGATGGTCCGCCAAGCCGATCTCCGAGGTGGTCTGCAGTTCAGTGAGAAACAGCTTCAGCCACACGGAGATCGAAAGCAGCCGCTCATCAAACTGCTGCAGTTCTGAGGCCAACGACTGCAGAAAACTCATCCTGTGGGCACGACGATGTTTTAAAGTATCAGGTGGATGAAGAGAGAGGGTTCGTGGTGGATTTTAGGAAAGGAGCTGAACCCTGCCTCCCCAAGAGCAGAGCAAAAGACAGACCTCTGGATTTTTTTTTTTTTTTTCAGATTCCCAAACTCTGTTTCTACCACTATTTCCCATCTCAGCTAACATGGCCACCATCCACCCATATAGTCCCAGAAGTCATTTTTTTTCCTCCTGGTTTGATACATTTGTTTAATTACATAATGATTTTTCCCAAGTTCCTTTTTGCCCATCTTCCCATTCCACAAAAGCAAGAGCTTTATTTACTCTGCTAACCTGTGCAACCCAACTTTGGAAAAAGTGACTGGGATATGATCACGGATCAAAAAATGCTTGTATAGCCAGTAAATTAGTTGATAACAATAGACGATTGAAAAATCAGAGTCCAGAATTGATACTAAAAAATAGTAATAAGCTTGGTCAAATATTAACACTCATTGAAATGGCCTATATCTAGAACTCAACTTTTAAAATTGGCTGTGATGTTTGAATCCTTGAAAAATCATGCACATACTATCTTTACGTACATAAGTTATACTTTGAATGCCTTCATGCATGGTGTGCCACTCAAAACATACGCTGCTTATTTAATTTTTTAAGTTTTTATTTATTTATTTATTCATTCATTTATTCATTTGACAGACAGATAATGGATACATCAAGGCCTTTTGCTGCTGCAAACAAACTCCACATGCATGTGCGACCTTATGCATCTGGCTTTATGTGGGTCCTGGGAAATCGAACGGCGACCTGCAGGTTTGAAAGCAAGTGCTTTCCTCTGCTAAGGTACCTATCTCCCCAAGCCCCATCCTCTGCTTTTGTTCAGAGCACTAGTGGAGGATCCTGCTCTGGTTTGAAGAAAACTGCTCATCATTCAAGAGTTATTGATTCTCCTGTAAGCCTATCCTCAGCCCTTGGAATGCTCCTCTAGTTTGGTTGTCTTGGCAATCCCCTCTGCTCATCCCTCTCATTGGCTTCCTTTTTATCCCTACACTGATTTGTAAAATAACTGGAATCAAGCTGCCTTTATTCTCATGGCTCAAGTAGCTGACATGGTGCTTGGAATGCAACAGGTACTCAGTCAGTATTTGCTGATTGATTTAATTAAAAACTCAATAAATGTTTTCTGAGTGGATGAACGATTTTCCTAACTAGCCAAAGAGGTTATGTGAATAACCAGCATCACATCTGCAATCAATACTAATTTAAATAGATATCTTATTCTCTTCCTGATTAGAAAGACATAATTATTAATCATCTAATTAATTAAGAATGTATCTATTTTCACTGCATTTGCTGGAAAAGTGGCTTTCTTTGCTTTCCCCAAAGGTCTATGTTGGAAAGAAGTTGAGTGACTAATGTCAGGAACAGCGCGAGGGAAGCTTTCCGTGACTTTCTTTCCCTGGCACACGGTGGACAACACAAACATGACAACCTATTCTCGGCAGCATCTCCGAGGTGGCTTCATCACTGTGTCCTGACCCTAAGAATGATGTTCTGACTTCACCGCTGACGCTCATTTTTGAAGACCTTGATTCACAGCGTGATAAAGGAGATTTCTATCTCCTGCAATCATCTCCTGAACAATGAAGTAAAATGAAAGTGCCCAAAGCTAGCCTTTTTTAAAGCATGGTTCACCTTTAAAATTCCTGGTCACGGGCTGAAGAGATGGCTTAGCAGTTAAGCGCTTGCCTGTGAAGCCTAAGGACCCCGGTTCGAGGCTATGTTAGCCAGATGTACAAGGGGGCACACGCGTCTGGAGTTCGTTTGCAGTGGCTGGAAGCCCTGGCACGCCTATTCTCTCTCTCTCTCTCTCTCTCTCCCTCTTTGTTGCTCTCAAATAAATAAATAAATAAAAATAAACAAAAAAAAATACTGACCACCCTTTTGAAATGAAGAGCCAATGTTCGAAGCTTTTATTTATTTATTTTTTAAATAACTGACCTTTTGCTGATTATCTGGGGTAAATCTCTCCATCTCTCATCCAACTGCTCCAACTGCAGTTTCACCATTTTCACATCCTCTTGAGAGGCGACTGAGAACAGGGACTCCTTCAGCTGCAGGAGGCTGCTGTACACTGAGGCCTGGGATACAGCTTCACCCTGCAGTGCCTGAAGAGAGCGGATGGCTGGGCTCATCCCAGCAGCACTGACCCGGGCGGGCCATGCCGGGGAGGCTGGCTTCGCATTCTCACAAAACGTGGGGCATTGGTCGGAAGAAGGTTTTCGCTACTTGACTTTTGCAAAGGTTTGGGGGACTTTGGGAAGATGAATGTGGCATGCTCATGCTTGATAAAGTAGGAAGGTGGAGGGCAGAGGTTGGCATGCTCATAGTGGAGGCTGAGGTGCTTCAGACACCGGGGCTGGAGTTTTTCAAGAGAAGCAATCAGGGGACATTAAAAAAAAAAAAGAATCTCACTTGTTCTTAAATCTACCCCCAAAGATTGATGGTGAATGCTGAGGTATAAATATGGGATATGATGTATCTCTTGTATAAAACGATTTTTATCTTTTGGGTTTTGTGGCCTCAGTGGCATCACTTTAGGCAAGCTATAAATCAATGACATTACCTGGGGCTTCAGCAATACCTGGTATTATTTTTAATTTTAAAAAAATAACTGGGCTGGAGAGATGGCTTAGCGGTTAAGCGCTTGCCTGTGAAGCCTAAGGACCCTGGTTCAAGGCTCAGTTCCCCAGGTCCCACGTTAGCCAGATGCACAAGGGAGCGCACGCGTCTGGAGTTCCTTTGCAGTGGCTGGAAGCCCTGGCGCGCCCATTCTCTCTCTCTCCCTCTATCTGTCTTTCTCTCTATGTCTGTCGCTCTCAAATAAATAAATAAATAATGAACAAAAAAATTAAAAAAGAAAAATAACTCACTTCTGCCTGGCATGGTGGCACATGCCTTTAATCCCATCACTCAGGAGGTAGAGGTAGGAGGATTGCCGTGAGTTTGAGACCACCCTGAGACTACATAGTGAATTCCAGGTCAGCCTGGGCTAAAGTGAGACCTTATCTCAAAAAAAAAAAAAAAAAAATACTGAATTCGAAAGGATGTTATAAACCCCCTTGTTTTTGTTTTTTTTTTTTCGAGGTTCGGTCTCACTAGTTCAGGCTGACCTGGAATTCACTGTGTAGTCTCAGGGTGGCCTCAAACTCATGGTGATCCTCCTACCTCTGCCTCCTGAGTGCTGGGATTAAAGGCATGCGCCACCACACCCGGCTCTACTTCTATTTTTTTTTTTTTTCCTTCTGTATTGGTGCTTGCTAACATTTTCCTATTTGGCTTGAATTTAATAATCACTGTTGATTTCTTCCTATGTTCTATTATTTCTTATAAGCACATTTTTATAATAAAAATTTCATATAATTCCAAAAGTGGATTTATTGTCAGCTTGAAAGTTTTCAAAAGACAGCCAATCTCATTTCATCCTTTTTTTTTTCTCTCATTCTCTAAAAGGTCAATTGTATTACAATCTAGCCTCTAGGTTACAGAATTTTCTTACATACTGGGTGTGGGTGGGGGGGGAGATAAGGACAAAGTTCGGCTTATCATTTTATACTATTATTTTCAATATACCTTGATGTCTAGGGATAACATAAAGCAAAGTGAGGAGTAAAAGTGGTTAGAGGTTTCACTAACAAATTAGCTTTAAAAAAAAAAATCAACGATGCAACCCCACAAGAGCATTCTGTTTTCCATCTGCAGGCCTCCTTGGACTTGCCTGGACTAGCTGCAGTTCACCCTCGACTTTGACTCTGTCTGCAGAAGTGTCCATTTCCGGGGAGCTGGCGATGGCTTCACACCGCTCCAGCCAGGTCAAAAAGGATGACAGGTCTTTCTCAAGCCTAAGGAGACAGAGAGAAACAACCTCATCCAAAATGACCACGCTAGTAGATGAAACATTTCTGAGGTGGGTGTGCAACAGGAACTGTTGGAAATAATAGGACACGGGTTGTGTTGGTCCTACGTGTGAAAGTGCAATGCTGTGTTTATTTCTATAGGCACTTGCACTTTTGTTCACATCTGTGCAATATGGAGAGATAAACAGACCAGCTCTCCACTCTCAGGGACCTACCTGTACCTCATAATGAAGATCCAGATCTCGTCACAGTAGACGTGAAAGTCCACCTTACATGTGGGGCTGATGCTACCCATGACCACCACGATTCATCCCAAATTCCTACTTAGCAGTGGCTACAACTCAAGGGGGAAAGCTGCTCACCTCTGCCAATGTGCCAGCAGGTTTTCCAGCACGGTCTGTCTCGCTTTGGCCCTGTGTTGTATGTCCTCATACTGATGGTGGAGGTCCGCAGCCTCCTGGATGCTGGAATCTCTGTTCACCACCTTCCGCGTGCTGGCTGAGAAGGTTGTGACCGTACTGCGCAGAGACTCCAGGGCCTGGCAGAGATCCTGGGAAGAGTGCACAGGGAATACAGGAGTTCTGCCCAATCCACACGAGGCGTGGGCCATGACAGTGTGCACATGCCTGAAAATGCAGATGGCACCCCCCCCCCATGTGCTATGTTTGCTCTGACACACACTTACCAATGTAAACTTCAATTTTTAACCAACATGCATCAAGAGATTACCTTTGATAACTAGTAAGATAGGACAATTATAATAACATGCAGCAATAAAGTTTGTTTAAAATATATTGGTTGTTTATGTCTGGAATTTTCAGCAGCATGGGAAAGGAGACCTGTGTTTTCTCCTTGAGTTCTGTCATTGAGAAGTACATCCCCATAAGCATCATAGATGTCCGTGGTACTGAGAAGTGTCCCTGTATCAATTTGCAGTGAAATGTGGTAAAGGTGAGGAAAAGGTGACTTCAGGCATGCAGAAATCAAAAATGAGGTAGACAGACAGTTAAGAATCTACTGTTGGATTGGAGAGATTGCTCAGTTGTTAAGGTGCTTGCCTGCAAAGCCTAATGACCCAGGTTCAATTCACCTATACCCATATAAAGCGAGATGCACAAAATGGTGCATGCATCTGGAATTCATTTGCAGTGGCTTTGATGTGTCTATACTGTCTCTCTCTCTCTCTCCCTATGTCTATATCTCACTGTTTTCAAGTAAATCAAATATTTATAAAAGAGAACATACTGCTATATATTTTAATAACTTCACAGTTCCCTCAACAAAGAGATAAGTTGTAAAAATTGTATTCAATTTATGCAAACTATAAATAAAAATCTTATTTTTGCCAGGTGTAGAATGTTATCTTTCCTGGTAGACTCAGTTACATATTGACATAAATTCATCAAACTGGATTTTTCTACTTTCTTTCACCTTAGTGTTAAAATACATAAACAAGATACCATGCACTGACTATACATGTTAAACACTATGGGCCTCTTCTGGTCACTGTAGCTCCCTTATTCTGGGCTTCGGAACGTAGGTGAGCACACCACACGAGCATCAATAGGAATACTGTGTTTTTGTTTATCAGTTAACTTGTTTATCTTTAGTAGTTCTTTGCATAGAATTCTCCTTTTTTTTTTTTCTCCTTTCTATAAATTCTGATAAAGCCATCTCTCTACCTTGCTAAAGAATGACAATAATCACCAGTTCAGGCATCAGATCAAAAACCAGTCCCTGGAAACATGACACTGACTACATGCTTCATATATCTGAATGCAATCGGCTAATATCTGAAATTCACTATGTACCTACTGTTTTCTCAAACATTTAATTTTTAAAAAAAAAACCTGCTAAAGGAAAAGAAGATCTATTAAATCTCTAATGCGAAATATCACATTCTAATAAAAAGACATAAGTATATTTAATTTTGTTTATTTTCATTTATTTACTTGAGAGCGACAGAGACAGAAAGAGGCAGAGAGAGAGAGAGGGAGAGAATGAGTATGCCAGGGCCTCCAGCCATTGCAAATGAACTCCAGACATGTGTGCCACCTTGTGTATCTGGCTAATGTGGGTTCTGGAGAATCTAGCCTCGCACCAGGGTCCTTAGGCTTTGCAGGCAAGTGCTTATCCACTAAGCCATCTCTTCAGCCCATAAATATATTTTAAATGAATGTATTTAAAATGAATATTAAGGATGAAAACTTATTTGCACAATTGCGTGTCTTGTTACATGTGCTGAACATATTTGATCCATATCATTTCTCAAGTGACAGAAGATGTTTCCAATTTAACTATCATAAAAAAAAATTTACTGATTCCTTTTCAAGTACAGACTACCGAATTTTTGAGTGGATAAATAAGAAAGGTTGAAGCACACTCTTACCAGATGCTCCTGGAGAACCTTGTAAGTTTCTGTCGCTGAAGAACATATTCTAATTGGATCAGCAAGCTTCTCTTCAAACTCAGACAGAGATTTCTGGATCTAAAAGTGGTAGAAGACAAAAATAATATAGAAAACTATACATCAAGGTAAAAGGTTATGAGGGCACAGTATCTCCACCTTTCATAGATAACATGCAATCTGATGATTGTGTTTTTAAATATTTTATTTTTATTTGTTTATTTGTTTGAGAGAGAGAAAGAGGCAGAGAGAGGGAGACAGAGAGAGAGAGGATGGGTGTGCCAGGGAATCCAACCACTGCAAACGAACTCCAGATGCATGCGCCACCTTGTGCCTTTGGCTTACATGGGTCCTAGGGAATCGAATCTGGCTCCTTTCGCTTTGCCAGCAAGCACCTTAACCGCTAAAACTTCTCTCCAGCCCATGATGCTTGTATTTTAACAATGTATTTTGGAAAAAGTCTAAAAACCAATGTGTCCTATTATGCGAAAGGAAAAATATCAAGGCATGAACTTAATGCCACTTTTAATGATGTTCTTAGACCCTGCCAAATGTACCATGTGTATGATTATTAAATTAGTGATTGACAGCCTGGGAGATGATTAGCAGGCCGTTTTTTAATCCACTCTTTCAGGAGTGTTTATGACATACCTGTGTAAATAGCACATGCAATATACAACCTGAGCATGCCTGAACCAATTCTTACTTTTCTAAGATTCTCTTCAAACTTCTGCTCCTGAGATAAATGCCCCAGGATTGTCCCCTCCAGGCAGTGTGCGTGCTCTCGTAGCTCCTCCCAATGTCTTCTTAGCTGGGTTAACTTGGCTTTGATTCGAGCAGATTCTCCAGTGGTAATAAACTGAGCGAAAGACTGAGCTTCCTCCTCTAATGCTGCGATGCTGCCCATCCTACCTTCTATTTCCTGAATGGCGACCTAATATTGAAAATGAGAAAGACGACAAGGTGGGGTGAACAGGCATGCCTTTGGGAAGGGATACAATGATCTGCAGAGTCAGGAGAACTTCCTTGACTGATAGCCAGACACACTGGGATGTTTGAAGAGCAGTTGGGAACACGGGCCATGCTTCCTGATCTCACTGGGGGAGTTCAGACAGACAGACATGCAGTCAGCATCAGTAAAGTGCGTGTCGGTGGCAGGTGAGCTGGCTGGACAGAGAAGAAATACAAGGGCTGCTCCTTGCAGGGAGAGATACAAGCAAATCTTTCCAGAGTCCTCACGGCTCCTCTGAAGACTCAGAGAAGCATACATTTCTCTTATCCAGCACCTTGATCTTGTGGAGTTTATGTGTTGAGGAACTCACAAGAACACGGATATTTGCACTCATTTAGCTTTACCAAGGGTTGGTTATCTTATACTTCACCAAGTTCACTTCATTCCTATGTAAGACCAACCTTTTCAGATTTCTCAATCGTTATGCCTATTATTTCTAAATACAGAAGGCCTTGGCATAGTTGGCCTCCATCCTCAAAAGCCCACACACTTGGTCTAAGATGGTCTAAGTTCTGATAAGTTTTCATTTATCAAATTATCATTTATCAGGGACTCCACTGCTTTCTTCACCGGCTAGTTATTCTACAGCAAAACGTCTGTAGGCCATCGTTATTATTTAGGACAGAAAGGATGTTTTTTTGTTTCTTTTTAAAAATAATATTAAGCAATGTATGTGTGTGTGCATGCATATGTGCATGTGTGTATATGCACATGCATGTGTGTGTTTCTTTGGCACTGAGGATGTCTTATAAGCATTTATGATTATTTAGTTATAAGAAAATAAACATTACTTCTGTAAGGTAAAGGCCAAATCATTAATTCAAAATTTCATGTTGAGTTTCAGTTTCAGAGAAAGGAAAAACACTGATGAGACAATCAGAAACAGCATATATAAGATTAGAAGTCTGATTACTGTTACCTTTGTATTTGTATTTTTCATATTAGTGATTACAGGGGTGTCTATGACAGAAATTTGTTGTTTGAGCATGAATAACATCTTTATTCTTTTCACTGTTTTATAAAATATTCTCAGAAAACTATTCATAAATTAAACCAGGTGTGGTGGCACACACCTTTAATCCCAGCACTTGGGAGGCAGAGGTAGGAGGATCGTCATGAGTTTGAGGCCATCCTGAGACTACATAGTGAATTCCTGGTCAGCCTGGACCAGAGTGAGACCCTACCTCAAAAAAACAAACACAAAAAAAGAAGAAAAGAGAAAAGTACTCATAAATTAAAATAGTATGTATATATATATATGTATGTATGTATATGTGTGTATATATATATATATATATATATATATATATATATGGAGAGAGAGAGAGAGAGAGAGAGAGAGAGAGAAAGAGAGTTCTAGTATGCACCAATAATTGTTCTAGATGTTTACTACAATCAGTGAAGGAATCTAATTTAAGGACAAAGTTCGTCATTCTCAGAACAATATATGTCATGAATAAATGTGAAAATACAGTCTATAGACTTGTACTGTTAGATGTGGCAAAAGCATTTCTACCCAAAAGAACAAGATGAAACATGAACCCAAAATGTGTTCTTGCCATGTATAGATAGTGATTTGGAGTAGCATGTAGTGATGCACAAAGGTGGGTACCAATTAATTTGCCTTTACAAGCAGGTGAATGTTTATTAATTTTATATATCCTAAAATTTATTTAAGGTGAGGAAGCTAGCATAAATGTCACACCATTTTAAATATTCCCAAATAATGTAATCCTTGGTTTGAAGACAGAACAGAAGATAGAGTAGAACTTCTTGTTCTATTGTTGCTTATTTTCAGCAAACACATGTTTCCTGGCATTCATTCAATTAATATATTTTAGGTCATTTGCAAAATGCCATTTTGGACACACTACAATGCCTTCCCAACATAGTCATGTGGAAATCTGAAACTGAATATGTATTTTAAAATAAAATATGTAATCTTAATTTTCCCAAAGAATGACACTGAGATGACATTTGATCGTCATTATATTTTAAAACTGCTGGAATAAGATTAAAAGTAACAGTAAATAAATCATCAAAAGGAATTACAAAGCTTATGTGAAGTTCTGGAAGGAAAAATTTTGAGACCAAACTATTTAAATGTGCTATTTTCTTTTTCATAGAATTTAGTGAAAATGATGAAATGTCAATTTTTAAAGATGGGTTTAAAGATAAAGTTACCTCATGGGCATGCTTCAAGGGTTTGGCATTGACTTTCCTGGGTTCAGCAGAGCCAGCTGGGCATGCCACATTCCCTGTAGCCCTAATCCATGCAGAAGTGGGCGGAGGAGCAAGGCCAGTGTCCACCGTGAGGTCTGCCTGGCGCGTGATCAGCTGCCCCTCCCACCTGCACATGGTGGTAGCTTGTCCTGAGTCACCATGCGAAATGTGTCCTCACCTTGGTATTGACTTGATCATATTTGATAAATTGCAATGGTTTTCATTTGCAAAAATAAATACTGCAGAGAAGGACTGGAGAGATTTCTTAGCGTTTAAGGCACTTGCCTTCGTAGCCTAAAGACCCAGGTTTGATTCCCCAGTACTCACATAAGCCAGATGCACAAGGTGGCGCATGCAACTGGGGTTTGTGGTGGCTAGAGGTGCTAATGTGCCCATTCTCTCTCTCTCATTATCTGCCTCTTTATCTCTCTCTCTCAAATAAATGAATAAAAGGGGAAAAAATACTTTAAAATGCAGAGGAGAAAAGATATTGCTGAATTCTGAAAACTGTGTGTCATGAAACTGTATAAAATGGAGAGATAAGCACTCTAACCTTTTTATAAGCTGTTCTTATAAAATGATGAGAATCTGTCCACATAGTTATACTGGAAATTGGAAGGCCAATGTATCAGAATATATCTGTTCCTGCCACAAGCTCATAATTGAAAAGAGTCACCAGGTCTACCTACCTCCAGAAAGCAAACTTTTGAGCACCCCCTTGTGGTTAGTAAGGGAAATCCCCCCACTTTTTAAATTTTTTTTTAATTTTTGAGACAGGCTGTTTCTACACATACCAGGCAGGTCTGAAACTTTCTATGTAGGTCTGATGGCCTTCAAACCCGTGGCAGTTCTCCTGCTTGTACGTGGCCAGTGCTGGGGTTACAGGTGTGTTTGTCACTGCACCCATCTAACCCCACTAATTCTTGTGCTAAACATTCGGAATGATTTGTATGAAGGGACAGCTGTAAATGATGAATACATTTCATGTTGCATTAATGAATCACCAGAACACTCCATGGCGGGGCACTCAAAATCAAGAAAAAGGATATCGCAACCATAAAAGTATTTTAATGACATTGCACACAGTATTGACTTTGGATGCAGAAGTCAAACAGTTTTCATAAGCAATTTCATCTATACAGTGTTACCCAGTATCCGTCAAGACCACTTAGCTCAACATTCTGTGTGAATTTAATCTCTAAAGAGCCATAGAGCAAGTAGGGATGTGTCCTAGGGTCAAATAGCTTTTGGGGATCTACATATAAGAAAGGGGTGCTTAGAGGCTAGACACATGATAACGTAACGTGTGAGCAGGTCACCTTAATTTGGCTGAGCTGTATTTCCATGGCAGATGATGAAGTTTCCAAGGCATTGAGTTCATTTTCTTTCTCAGTTATCCAGATGGACAGGGTCTCAAAATTACTGCCAAAGTGATCCCACTTGGTTTTCACCATTTCCATGGTTTTAATACTAAAATTAACCAAATCAAGTTAAAGATTTAATATCTTAATATAGAATATCGACACAATTCTGCCCCTGTAAATCACCAGGAGAAAAGACAGCGATGGTCTTTGTGACTCCTTCAATGTTGAAACTGTTTGGACAGAATAAAAGGGGGGTTCAGTTGACCTGATTCGACTGTCAGTTTCTAGCCTTTCTGACTCTACTGAGAATGGTCACCCAATGAGACCGCGCCTGTGCTGGGTTATGAACGCAGCTGCCCTTCGAACGCAAGCATGCCAGCTCCAAAGTATTTGAGGCCGACGTAATCTGAATCAACTCACATGAGTGTGACTAGCGGCCTCCAGGACTTCTAACAATAAATTTCCTGAACAGACCTCAATACTTTGATGGTTCTATTTTCGTGGAGTCCTCCTGGCTCTACTGTGATGCTTCCTACTGGAATATGCCTGGGAAGCCCATCTTTAGGAATCAAGTTAAGAGTTTGTTGTTTGAATCCCATGACAGGGGAAAACTGCTCCGATCACTGGAGCTAAGCCTTTGCGTTCTTGTCTCCCATAATCTCAGTTATTCATTCATACACTAACTGATTCCAAAAGGCTTTTATAAAGTTTTATTCACCAGCCCTGATTTTAGATAACTTTGGCTGCCTCTGTGAGGAGTCTAGGGGGTAGAATTTCAACTGCAGATTCTCACTTTGTATTAGTTATGCATATATGACCAGGTGAAGATGGCTTTCAGGTTAGACTGAGAAACTAAGAGTATAATAACACTGCATTAACCAAAGTCCTTGGGTTAAAGAACAGAGTGTCCCTGGTTGACTAAAAAGGCACTTGAACAGATCAAGTAGTCACAATGACATCAAATGATTGTCAGATATAATATCATGGCAGTCTCAATTGGTATCTTGGGGACGTCTGAGGTGCTTAGCAGTTTAAGAAATACAAGCTATATTATACTGCAAGCTTTTAAGTAAAATAAAGGTTCGGGTGGATATTCCAAGTCATTTACAAGTAGGTTTCCTTCATAATAAACTTTGTTTTACTATTTACATAGATTTATGGAGACTATTCAATATAAAGTCTGAAGTCAGAATTTGTTTTAGATAAAAACATTTATCAAATTTTACAGTTTAGGTATAGGTAAACTTTCATTTTAAGGTCCAAAGTATGATAAATACTACTTTCACATTTTAAAATTCATCTTGGAAGTGATGTCTTATTTCTTAAGAGGTGTAGGCTATGGGGTTGATCTGTCACTACTTAGAAATGTTTAGCCTTAGGCTGGAGAGATGGCTTAGCAGTTAAGGTGCTTACCTACAAAGCCTAAGGACCCAGGCTCAATTCCCCAGCACCCACATAATAGCCAGATGCACATGGTGGCACATGTGTCCGGAGTTCATTTGCAGTGGCTAGAGGCCCTGCCATGACCTTCCTTTCTCTCTAATAAATAAATATTTAAAAAACTGAAAACAGAAATTTTTAGCCTTCTTATTTTAGAGACTATTGGAGGGTGTTTTGGAAAACAAGCTCAGAAGTTTCTCTCTTCCCAACTGTGCACCTAGCAGTAAATCCAGGAGCCAAAAGATGATTTCTTCTTTTCAGATAAGCAAATGCTACATGTGAAAAAAAAAAAGAAATAGATTTCTGATGCTAATTTCTAGATATGGCATATAAATCAGTGGCAACTTGAGTGTCAAGATAAAGTAGACCAGCTTCGAGTTGGAGACATGGAGTTTACTGTTGTGTGCTTAGACCTGGAATCTATGCTATCAAAATATCTTTCTTTCTAACTGGTGATAGCAGAATAATATAGTAAAAAAAAGTAAATATTGGCTATCTTTTAAACTCCTCTACTTTGTACAAAGGCCACTAAATTGAACAGATATGGCTTTCTTGTGAATGTATCAATTAAAGCTGCAATCACCACAGCCCTGTGTACTTCCGTTGCTAGGGAGTCTGGTTTCCTGGGTTGCGGATATTTTCTTTTGAATTATGAATTACTTCGTCCTCCAGACAAGCTGAGATATACAGACACTTGGAGCTTTTCAAAGACTGCTTGGAACACACGGGACGGGGAAAGACTGCATTAAATTGTGTCTCGGGCAGGAAAGCTCATGGCTTCTGAGGCACATACTCTTCTGCAAGGGCATCCTGGAGTGTTTTCACTTGGTCTTTGATGGAAGTGGCCTGCTGGCGGAGAAGCTGCCGATTCTTGGGTCCCAGAGGGATCTCAGACGCTTCCTTTACGAGGTTCTCAGCCTGGGTTGCAATCCCTTCCGTCCGCTTAGAAAATTCCTAGAACAAAAAGAAAAAATAGATGCCATAGCTGTTAGGTGGACATTTCAGACTTTTAAAGTCTGACCTCAGATAAGTTGCATATTCTGTATAGATGAAAAAATTGATGGATTAGATGAATTTCTGTGATTGTGTGTGTGTTTGTGTGCACACGTGTATGTGTGAAATGTTAATGTGTGCAAGCATGTGGAGGCCAGTAATTCATGTCACTCTCCACCTTATTTTTAATTTTGATTTTTTTTTTTTTTGAGGTAGGTTCTCTACCCTACTCTACGCTAGCCCAGGCTGACCTGAAATTCATTATGTTGTCTCAAAGTGGCCTCCAACTCAGCAATCCTCCTACCTCTGCCTCCTGAGTGCTGGGATTAAAAGAATGTGCCACCACACCCAGCCCCCGCCTTATTTTTTGAGACACGTTCTTTCAATGAACCTGGCATTCACTGATTTGCCTTTATTAGGTGTCTGGCAAGCCCGCAGGATCCTCCTGTCTCCACCTCCCTGAGCTCTGGGGTTACAGGTGTGTGCCATTATGCCCAGCTGTTTATGTGGGTGCAGGAGATCCTAACTCAGGTTCTCTTGCTTGTCTGGCAAGCACTTTGATGATTAAGCCATGGTCTCAGGTCACACTATCTTCAGTAATAAAACAGACTTCCTTCTGATGGTGCATTCAGCTTCTTTGCAGAAATATTTTCATTTCATACACAGAATCACCCATCTCTCTCCATCGTTACGCAGTGATTCTGAGAAAAATGGTTTCTTAGTTTTGCTGGATTTGGCTAATTGTTTTAAAAATTCTAACCATCCTTGGGTATGTTTATAGTTACAGGCCAGTTGAAAAAATGATCAGTAGTGACTAATTCCTCAAGCTTAGAGGCAACAGGTTTCTAGGCCAATCAATAGATGCATTGGTCTATTTACATGAGAAACATCTTATCCAATCAGTAACCTTCCTGTACATTTGTCAGTACAGAAAGGGTTTATTTGGTCCCTGGAAAGAGATAGTCTGTTGTTAATGGTGTTCAATCTTGTTTTTATATGCTTCCTTAATGTGAGGTTGAGAAGGTAGGTCCTGAACCGGTCTAATGTGGAGAAGACTCCTGCATCATCACTAGGTGCCCCACTTTGGCGACTGACATTTGAGGCTCTTTCATGTAAAGTGTAGCTGAACATATTTTGCTTGAAATGACGCTTTTAGTCTTCCATCAGCACATTCATTTCTAAGCATCTGCATTCTGGAAGGTGGCAATTATCATTCTTCTGCCTTTCATATAAAATTGAGGAAAGATGCTCTATCCTACCCACTGATTTTCAACAGTTATGAGCTATGTGAATTCAGAAGTCAATTGCTATGAGGCACTGGTAATTTTAGATGCTCTCTGAGTTATGTCAGGTAAATAACGCTGAATTTAAACTAGAATGATAAGCTCAGTGATAATCTTGAATGAAGAAAATTAGGTCTTGTTTCTCCTCATGTAAGAAAATCTGAAAGGAGGTTTAAGTTTTCATTTACTTCCCTCTCCTGAATAGACAGTGTAGAACTATGATGTAAATATTTGTAAAGAGCCAGCCTTTCACTCAAAGCATTTCCCAATATTATTTTATAACACCATATAAAAAGACTGCATTTCACAGGCTGGAGGGAATGCTCAGCAGTTAAGGTGCTTGCCTGCAAAGCCAAAGGATCTAGGTTCAATTCCCCAGGACCCACATAAACCAGATGCACCAGGTGGTGCACACATCTGGAGTTTGTTTGCAGCATCTGGAGGTCCTGGCATGCCAATTCTCTCTCTCTCTCTCTCTCTCTCTCTCTCTCTCTCTCTTTCTCTCTCTCCCTCTCTCTCTCTCTCTGTCAAATAAATAAAAATAAAATATAAAAAATAATTTTAAAAAAAGAGTCTTTCAGAGATCATTTATATAGTTCATTATAAGAACATGAAGGATAACATTACAATAGGACATTTTTATAATTTCAGGTTCAAATGATTTAGTGTCCTCACACAAATATCAATGTTGCCTCAGAGTAACAATTCCAGAGAATACAATTAAGAGATTCCATAAGAAAATGTGTAGTATTAGTAAAACATTACTTGTTACTACCATGCCCATCTGTGCTTTAAAGCAACCCATATTGTTTCCTGGGAACTGAGTCATTGCACATTCAGTTGTGAAGCCCATGAATCACACATAATCTCTCTGAATCCCACACATACAAGAATCACACATAATCTCTCTGAATCCCACATATTCAAGAATCACAACTCTCTGAATCCCATACAAGAATCACATGTAACCTCTCTCTGAATCCTATGCATACAAGAATCACACATAGTTGGGTGTGGTGGCACACTCCTTTAATCCCAGCACTTGGGAGGCAAAAGTAGGAGGATCACCATGAGTTCTAGGCCACCCTGAGACTACATAGCAAATTTCAGGTCAGCCTGGGCTACAGCAAGACCCTATCTCAAAAAGAAAGAAAGAGGGCTGGAGAGATGGCATAGTGGTTAAGCACTTGCCCGTGAAGCCTAAGGACCCCGGTTCAAGGCTCGGTTCCCCAGGACCCACGTTAGCCAGATGCACAAGGGGGCGCACGTGTCTGGAGTTCGTTTGCAGTGGCTGGAAGCCCTGGCGCGCCCATTCTCTCTCTCTCTCTCTATCTGTCTTTCTCTCTGTGTCGCTCTCAAATAAATTAAATAAATAAATAAATAACAAAAAAAAATAAAAAAGAAAAAAAAAGAAAGAAAGAGCCGGGCGTGGTGGCACACACCTTTAATCCCAGCACTCAGGAGGCAGAATTAGGAGGATTGCAGTGAGTTCGAGGCCACTCTGAAACTACATAGTAAAGTCCAGGTCAGCCTGAGCTAGTGAGACTCTACCTTGAAAAACCAAAAAAAAAAAAAAGAAGGGAGGGAGGGAAGGAAGAAATACACGTAATCTCTGAATCCCACACATAGAATCAGAAGTGTAAGGTAGTATTTCCCCATTTCCCCAATTAGGGCTTGCTAGAGACATGGAGAAAGTAATGTTGGAGAATGTGGATGTTTGCTTATGTGTTTTTCCTGAACTACTTAAAGGAAAACACAAGAGAGTCAGGGATCCAATAACAGCCTACTGGATTTCTGTCCCCTACCCTTAATCATTAATATGGGCTTTAAATAAGGGTGAAGGGGTATATTCATGAGGACAGGTGCCGAAGATAAGGTAGAAGTGATACGAGGCAAATCACCGGACAGAGTATAGGAAGAGGGTGAGACCCAGGGTTTACATCTGATGCATATGAGAAAGCAAAAGGGACAGTGGCAGTTTTATGTGACAGCGACTCTCCAGCAAGCTAACTCCTGGGTTAAAGCTCAGCAAAGAGCCCAAAATGGTGCCATCTATCTCAAAGACACCCTGAATCCCTGTAGCATTGATTCCCATATACAAGCACTTTCTACTTGAATACCAAATCTTTTACCTTTCAATCTGATGTCTACATCTGCTTAGAAATTCATCATTCAAACTCCCTTTAGGTCATGTGACTTTCTTAAACCCTCTCCAATGACCCCAGCTCCATGTCATGAGAGTGTAACATTCTGGGTCTTTAGGTTCTCTATGATGTTCCACAACTTTAAAAGTAAATGTCCCTTTATTGAGCTTTGTAACAGAGGATCTTAATCGAGCACTTTGACCCCCTGGCATGATTCCCCTTTCCAGCAATGTCTGCTCTCAGATCAAACTGCTTTTTTCAGTCTTACCAGAAATTCATTCAAGGTTCAGTTATACACATATGTGCCTCTGTTTTGGAATAGGCACTTTCCCAGTCCTGTGACAATCTTTTTTGAGAAAGACAGATAGAGGGAGAGAGAGAGAATGGGCATGCCAGGGCTTCCCGCCTCTGCAAACGAACTCCAGATGCGTGCGCCCCCTTGTGCATCTGGCTAACGTGGGACCTGGGGTACTGAGCCTCGAACCAGGGTCCTTAGGCTTCAAAGGCAAGCGTTTAACCACTAAGCCATCTCTCCAGCCCCCTGTGACAATCTTAGTGGTTGATGTTTAAATTTCTCTTAGGTTCTCATTTCCCATTGTGCTGAAGAGCGCGTCATCATCATAAAATACTAGTAACTGTTTAAATGAGTAACAACATTTAGTTGTGATAGTGGAGACAAGACAGGTGTTATTCTCTAATAAATGAATACCACAGAAACACTCGACCTGGTTTATATACCTTGGTCTGTTCCAGTTCTGAAGATAAGCTTTCCAAGCTGCTAAAACTCAGGAAGCGTTCATGGCTGGAACCTGTTTGGAAAAGGTATCTGACCACTGTCTCTTTGTTGCTCTCAAATCGCTCCCATTTCCTTAAGTTGACCTATATATTTTAAAACAATAAAATAAACAGCATTATCATGTAACAAATGACTGACGTGAACCATAAAATGCTACCTTCATTTCCTAAACCATTAACTTGCAGTAAACTCTGTTTGAGGTGCATTCAGTCACACTGGATAAAGATAAACCTGGAGTCTTCTATAAGAATTTCTTTGCTGGGTCTCCATGACTTCATCTCTGCAGAGGACATGAAGACTGGTTGACTTTCCCAGCTGTTCTGAAGTCTTATACATCTAACAGTGTGATTTACAAGTAGATAGGTGACAAAGAAACAATAATAACCTTTTATTATTGTCCTTAAAAAAAGGAAGGACTGTGTTAGATTTAAAAAGGCAAGGAAAACTGGAGGTTGGTGGACTGGGAGGGGGACTGAGACAGGTTTTTCTTCAGGAGAGAGCTTTATGGAGTCAGTTATTAATGGTTATTAAGTTATTAAGTTATTAAGGTTTGGAAGTGACCAAGACCACAGAGAGCACTCTAAGGCAAAGATGGAGGCTTTTATTCAGGAAAACACGAGCTGCCAGGACTGACTCTCAAGAGTGGAACGCGGCCAACTTTGAGTTACAGATAGTTTGCTTTATAAAGCTCTTCAGTTGGGGGAAGGTGAGGAAGGGAAATAGCTAGGGTGTGAGACCAGAACAGTGACCAGGTGACCTGGGAGATAAGGGGGCAGGAAACCTAGACCTGGGGCATTGTATGGCAAGGAAGAGATGATGGCTGGGTGGTTCCCTGAGGAATGCGGATGACCCACTTCCTTGTGTCTCATCATCATCGTCATCCTGCTGTGACTGCATTTTTGTCCTGACTTAACAATTCACACCAGAGAAAGAATGAGGGTGTTTTGAAGAAAGAGCCTTCATTTTCAGCAAGCAATGTGGGCTTCCCTCTCTTAAAGGTTTCCAAGGCTCATGAGAAGGCAGGCAGACCAAGTTAATATTGGACCTGCACTAAGACACATCTGTGGCCTTGGCTATGTGCAGAAAGTCATGGAGGCTCTGGACAGAAGAGAAGGGCTTATTAATGTGTGACTATAATCCAGGTTGCCTTGGACCCTGACAGCAGGGAGAGACGTGACTTGCTTTTCTGCCCTGCATCCTTGACAGTGCCAGGGATGGGGCCAGATTTGCTTTCCATATTCTCTCCTTAGGGCCTGAAGAACCTGGGCATTCTAATAGAGGTGCAGTAAGGAGAAAGAGAGAAGTAAAAAGAAGTCTTTAAAACGTGTGTGTGTGTGTGTGTGTGTGTGCGCGCGTGTGCATAGTGGGCATATAAAAGACAGAGGACAACCTGGGGGTGTCAACTGTCTTTTCCCACTTTGTTTGAGACAGGCTATGTTGTTGGTTTGTGACTGGGAAGGCCAGTCCCGCTGGGCCTCAAGCCATGTGGCTGTTCTAGATCTGCCCCCGTGGCCGGAGCACTTCAGGATGCACGGGGGTCACAGACGCATGTGTCACTATGTGGCCAGCTGCATGTGCACGCTGGGGACCCAAACTTTGGCAGGTTTGCAGAGTATGGGCCTTTAACCACTGAGCCATCTCCCCGGTCCCTCAAAAACCTTTGTTAGGGTGCTGTGTCAACATCACTAGCAAGCATTAAGGGGTCACCGGAGCATGTATTTACTTGCTCTACTTCCTGGAAGCTTGAAAAGATGATCAGATTAAATCCTGGCTTTGTCACCCACACATGAGGGTGTGGCAGGGGGGAACCAACTGTCAAATTTTCTTAAGCAAGCTGTTTACAGGAAGGCCTCCTAAGGCCCATGTGGGGATTCAAAGAAAGGACTTACTCATGTAAAAGTACTCTAGAAAATGAGAGACTCACAGAGATGAAAACCTGCATCTGCTCTTGCTGAACACGGGAGGTCAACCCCGCCCAAAGCTCCCCTGCGCGGGACGGGCCAGCTCTACCTGAATGCGGCGCTCCTGCCTCTCCCTGCTCTGCTCCAGGCCCGCAAGGCTGTCCTCCAGCGAGCGCAGCTCCTCCTGCCCGGGGCCAGGCGGGCCACCAGCTCCCTGCTGCGCCTGCGCCCTCTGCTGCTGCAGTTCCCTCCTCTTCGCTGAGATCAGCTTTGTCTTTTGCTGGAAGCAGTTGTTGAACACAGGAGTATGAATTGTGTTCGCTGCGGGCTAAGCAGGCCCCCAAGCAACCCTGCTAAGGACAGGCACAAAAAGACACCGTCTCCCGCAGCGTGAGCTGGGACTGCCCTTTAAGTGGAGGGTGGTGGCTAGAACAGAGATAATAATGGGCACCTTGTGCTAATCAGAGCTGGAACCATCAATAAACATTTTGTGTTTTGAACGGTCAATCATGTAAATAATTGGGTTTTGTGATTGTTTTACTTATGCGCAGATTTGGGGGATGTTTCTTATTTTGGGTATTACTCCCAAAGAATTTGGCAAAACTTATTTGGCATGCTCATTAACCAGCAATTGTCTTTCTAAAACATCAAAAGTCTCTAGTTGTATCCTTGGTACTGTGAAATGCAAATATGAAGACATTTCCTTCCTGGCTATATTTTGAGTGGTTAATGAACTGAGATATATTGTTAGGGGAGATCTGTGCTTTAAAGAAAAAAATTAATGAAGAATAATTTTCTGACATAATGGTATACAAATTTTAAGTAATCCACTTACGTGTTTTGCAAGTTTACACACCCATAATTAAGTATCTGGTCCAGTAATTGGCCGGAGTTTTAAAATACCAATATAAATATCTAGAATCATAGTTCTATATTTTAAACAGAAACCTAATAATATTCTAATGAATAAGAACAATTTTATATCAAACAATTCCTTTAACTCAGTATTTTTATGATTACTATTTAAATATATAAAACCTATAGACTGCTATTATACACATACTTTCCAGGCAATTTACGTTTTTGCTATGATATATAAAATTAGCTAGCATTTTATACATTCAATTAGAGGAAATTTTGTCATTTAGACAATTTTATTTGAATCATCTTTCCATTTATATTGCATTTGATACTCAATGCACTCTGTCTCTGCATGTATTTTAATATTTGGCACCATATTATCAGGAAATAAGTTGATTAACTTTTTTTATTATCAGAGTCTGTAAATGTAGGTCAGCGGTTGAGAAGGAGTTCATTATGTGTGAGATGTGAGATCTTGGCTTTAATCTCCAACACAAAATAAAGCTGATTAATAAAAATATATGTTCGCATGCAAAAAAATTCCTTCATTTCCATTTCAACTCTTTTATGAGCACGTGCTTACCTGATGCGTCAGGCGCTTCACGTGAGTTATAATTTCCTACTCTAAAATGTCTGGAAATTTGTACTGTGGAATGCTCCAAAATATTTATCAGAGACAACAGAAGTGCCATCTACTTTTAACCATGCAGCCAGGTACCTTCCCTTGTCCCCTTCTCCTTCCTGGAGCCTCGGAACCAATGTCCCATCAACAAGCAGGTACAGAGAAATAAGAGCCATTTCTACCTGGTGACGCAGTAATAACTGCTGGGCCTCGAGGAGACTTTCCGTGTCTAGGATCTTCTCCGCCTGTTCCTGGGCTTCCTGGGAGTCAGACATTAACTCCTCAAGAGAACTTTTCACCATTTCTTTGTACTCAACGCACTCTCCAAAGTTCCTTAATACCTTCTCAACCTAAATTTTCATGAAAAATAAAATGTAAATTTTATACTTGGTATAGTTTATGCATGTTTCAATGGAGGTGGATTGAAAAATCAACACTGTATATGGCTAAGTTGTACAACATAATATTTGGATATCTTTCCTAACAAAGGCAGTCTTCCCACACACCAAGTCATAAGAATTAAGTATCGATTCTACTTTCCCTTCAAACTTTGCACTCACAAATTGATTAGACTTAAGCAACCACCAAGGATGGAAGAGGCCCTACTGAAATGAACTTTGCATAGTTTCATCAATAGAGAGCCACTGGAATGCACAGTGAGAAGTTTAGAGTGAGTAGTCCTTGGCTGAAACAGAATTTTTCTGGGTTTTTTTTTTTTGTTTTTTTTTTGTTTGTTTTTTTCAAGGTAGGGTCTCACTCTGGTCCAGGCTGACCTGGAATTAACTCTGTAGTCTCAGGGTGGCCTTGAACTCATGGCAATCCTCCTACCTCTGCCTCCCGAGTGCTGGGATTAAAGGCATGCTCCACCACGCCCGGCTTTTCTGGGTTTTTTGTTTTGCCATATGATCTTACTATGTAGCCCAGGTTAGCCTTGAATTCACAATCTTTCTGCCTTAGCTATCAAGTGCTGATATTAATGATGTGTGTCACCATACCACATTTCTAAAGGCTTTTTCTTAACCTTTGTGACATAGCTTCAAGTGACCATGAAATAACAAGAGGGAAAAAAGTGTACATTTATCAACACTGGGCTTTAAATATAGATTATTAATTTGAACTACTCATCAAACAGAGCTCCAGTAATAACCAAACCTTGTACCTATCTTTCCTAATAATTGTCACATAAATAACTGATACCTTTTATTTCAACTACAGTTTCTTTGTGAAACTTGTAGACAAACTGCAGCCTGAGGAAGAATGCCAGAGACGCCTCACCCACATGTGTCTGTTTACAGTGACTGAGTGGCTTACCTCTGCCAGTGACGTCACCAGAGCCTTGAATGAGCTGGATAAGTCTGCCAGCTCATCTCCTCGATTTTGGGAATCCTTCTCAGAAGAAACCTCAATCAAAATTTGAAGCCTGGATTTCAGCCAGCTGAGCGTCTCGCCTTTTTTGGTAACATCGTTTCTGATTTCCTGGAGTGAAAGAGCACTTGTGATGAACAAAGTGCAATTGTGAACCAAAGCTTCCCAGCAGGAAAGAAGACAGCCAAAAAAGGGTTTGTGAAGTGGACAGAAGAGCTAGCTGTTGATTCACCACAGAGTGCCCACTTACGGTGCTTTACGCATCATGGCTGATGAGGACCTACAAAGAAAGATTTACCAACGCTTTTATCTAATAAAGCCAATGCTGGGCTTATTTAAAAAGAAACAAAACACTTCACTGACTACATAGTTAATTCCAGGTCAGCCTCAGCTAGAGTGAGACCCTACCTTGAAAAACCAAAACAAAAAAAAAAAACAAAAAACTTCATAATTAGATTGGCTAGATATTTATAGACATTTCTTTGATCGTAGAAAATGTGCTTCTAACAGGTCTATAGAAAATTCAGGATATCAAATTTCTGACACAAAATATATATCTGTGCATATACGCATCCATGTAAAATATATGTGTGTATACATATATATGGAGAGAGAAAATAAATTATGTTAGATATGGATAATACACACACACATATGTAGGTACACATTATTGTTTGGTTTTCTATAAACTAAAAGCAACATGATACTTTTGGAAAAAGGAGTGGTCCTCTGTCCTGGTTTGTTAAGTTAACATATTGATAGCTTTTGGTTGAAGGGCTTACTTATTGAAAATGTTATGAACATTGTAAAGATTTGTTTTCACTTGATTAAACTTAAATTTCATGTCTTCTGTTGGATAGCTTTTAGAAGTCAATGCCCCAGCTATGAAGATACATAAACAGGGTGTCAGCGAGGGGTACCAGCCGGAGCAGTGCTTAAAAGGCTCCAGCACAGCAGGCCTGGGGGATTAGCAACCGAGGGTGTGGTGATGGGGCCAGCCTGTCCTCCCACAGCCAATTCGGGGTCATCTAAGATAGGGACTTCCACTCGCGGGCCACCGCAGGGCTTTCCCTGGACACATGCATACAAGATAATAAGCAAAATGACCCTTCTGAATCTATACGGCAATGGCATCCAGCACTCGGGCATTTGAGGCAGCCATAGAAGTCCATTACTACATATATACATATATACATATATACATACATACATACATACATACATATCCCATAGGACAGGAACAGCAAGGTAGTATATTCTCTGTGTTAAAATGTTGACAGGGAGAATAGAAGAGACCAAAAAGAAGGAGATAGCAACACGGTAGGATTACTTGGAAAGTGGAGGGTGCTCAGGGGTATAGGGGGAAAGACTAAAAGATGGCAATAGGACAAAAACATGATCAAATTACAGTGTGCTCCTGCATTAAAATTCTAAACAAAACAGTTTTAAAGTGCTGAAGAGAGAAGGAAAAAAATCACAACAGCCTGTGTCTAGAAAACAAAGGCCTCGTGAAGGAGAGAGAGGGTCTGCTAAGACAGCAGTCTGTCTGTCACAGAACACGCACTGGACTCGGGCCTGGGGCTCTGTCATCCTGGCTGGGCCGACGACTGCGCTCTGGCTCGTGCAGGCTGGAGGGAACACGTCTAGCCTGACCACGAGAGGAAGAGGATGCTCAGAGACCTTGCCCAATCCCTTACCACTGTCCGTGCCCAGACCTTGCCCAATCCCTTACCGCTGTCCATGCCCTCGCCCTTGCGCAGTTCACACCGTGCTGGGTAGAAGGACAGGCTCCCTGGTTTTCTCACCTGTCTGCTGGGGTACACACCTGGGCATGCAGTTTCCCACTGTAGCATCTCACGCTAGGTAAGGACCACTAAACTCAATGGAATAACCCTACAGCTCTCGACAGGAACACAAAGGAGCTTCTCTTTAAGAAAATGCGCAGAAACCCAAGAGTTTTAGAGAAAGAGAACAGACAACGGTGGTATTAGTTAACTTATTTTGGAGATTATAATAAGCGTGTCCCTGTCCCATGGTGACGCAGAGCTTACCTCCACGGCACGCTTAACCTCGCCGTGGTTGGCCGCGCCCAGGGCCTCATCCTTGATTCTGCTCACCTGCTGCTGCTTGGCAGCGATCCACGATGCGAACTCAGCAGACCTGAAACCAGGCAAGCATTTTCTTACGAAAGGAAGAAAATAGCAGAAGGGTCAGAAGACATTTCCTGTTTGAATTTGCTCATGGGAATACAAGAAGTGCTAATCCGGTTGATTAAATCTTCTGGAAGCTTGAGCAAGGATTCAAGGAATAGAGAGGGCTGACCCTAAGCTTGGTAACTCGGAGGAAGTCCAGCTAAGGATAATGGTGTGTCCGTGAGCACCTGCAGGTGACAGGGGCCACTTGAAGTCGAACTGCACACGTCCCCCAGCTCCTGTGACACTAATGAGAAGGGGCAGTGGTCTCCCCGTGAGGAGAGGAAATGACAAAAGCAAAAAGGTATCCGACTGCTTCAGCCTGAAGGACACCTGAGTTATTTGGAAATAAAATACTTCAGTCTGTCTGGGACTGAAAGCTCTTTTCAAAACAAACCAAATAAACCAGTTGTAGACAAATGCATGGGCAAGATCATACAATCTGGTTTTCCTTATCCCATGTACTGAAACATAGGTCATTTCGTGTTTTATAGCATCTACAGATGTTAGATTAGGTCTTTCTCTGGAGACGCCCCCAAGACTACCTGCTGGCATAGTCTTCCCACTTGTCCGGGTCTTCCACGAGCTTCAAGTAAGTGCTGTCAACTGCAGCCTTGAGCTCTTTGAGAGCCGCATGACAAACTCCAGGCGTGTCCCTGACTGGGTCCCGGACTGGGAGTTTTACACACAGTTCCTCGATAAGCTGCAGCCTCTTCTCACAGACATGATGGGGACCCTTGTCACTGAAGAAAACCTAAGAAATAATCAATGCTTTTATCACCTCTGTGAAAAGCCACACAGCACCTCTACAAATTCACAGAAAACCTCAAGGCATGTCGTCAGAGCACCAGTGATTATGCACTTGGCTTTTGACATGTACCCTGTGATCTTTAATGATCTTCTCACTGCCTTCCTGAGGCGCCATCTTCATCTCCCGGTCCAGCTCCGTTCTGCACTCTTCCACGGCAGCTGAAAATTTCTTCTTCTCCACAGCGATCTTCAGATGGAGCAGGTGATAGGGGGCTTCCCCCTGAAGGTCCTGCATCCCATAGGAAGAACCAGGGAAAGAAAAACAAAGTCCTGTTTATGACTATGCGTGTTTCAAGTAGAAGTGTCACAAAGGATCTCAATATGCCCTCCCCACATCCACTCTCACCACTGCATGAGACCTCTGAGCCTCCGGTGGGTCAGCTGCCTTGTTTCCAGTGATTGCTCTATTTATTCTCCCTAGTACTCCTGCACAGGACCACTGTTCCCATTTTAAAGATTAGACCCTTGAGGCTCCAGGGCTAGTGGTGAAATTAAGATGTGACTCTAAATCTAAATCACACACAGATGTGTCATTACTCTCTCCCCAGCCTGGGTCCCCTTCTGATTTGTTGACCTCCCTGTGAGGTGGGAAGGGCAAGTAGTAAACTAATTTCACAAAGGCAGCACTCAAATAAAACTTCTTCACACCCAGCTCCAGGGCTTCTGAGCACTTGCCATTTGCTCTCCCTTACAAAGAACAAGGAATCAAACACACGAACAATGAATAACTTTTCATTACATTGCTTTCAGTTCATAATTTATGAACGTGAACTAACTTGTATCGAATAGCACCAAAATAATTAGCTTTATGGTAGAATGTGAAGATAAATGGGTGGGAAAATGCGGAGGGGCTACAGAAAGGCTACCCAGATCATATCCTAACAGTCTCATGTGTGTGCATGTAAAAACATATAATCTTCAGCTGTAATCCCTATGCTATCCTATGTTTCTGCTATGCTAAGCTTAGAAGCTTGGGTTGCTATAGAAACTAAACTTCATTTTAATGTGTGAGTGTATGTGTTCATGTGCATGTGGATGCACACATGGGGTGGAGGCGGATATGAATGATGTATATGTGGATGTCAGAGGACAGACTTGGGGGTCAACTCGAGAATGCCACCCACCTCCATTGAGATAGGGTCTCTCATTGGCCTAGAGCTCACCAGTTTGTCTAGACTGGCAAGCCACAGTGATCCTCGCGCCTGCATCTCCCCATGTGCTGGGACTCCACGTGCACACCACCTGGCCTGGCATTTTACACAGGCTCTGGACATTGAACTCAGGTCCTCATGCTACTGTACAGCAAGCACTTTGCCAGCTGAGCTATTTACTTGGAGCCCAAGAATCTTTTACTTTAATGGGATCAAATTTTGAATCTAAGAAGCAAAAAAAAAAAAAAAAAAAAAAAAAAAAAAATCATGCATTCACTTTCATTGTACTTTTCCTTGGAACAAGAGTGGTGTTTTAGGCCATATTCCAGGATTTTTAAAATTCAGAAACATAGCCGGTGGAGAAAGTTTGAGTTGCCAGGCATCCATAGCCTGAGACCCCTTCACAGAAAGTGAAAGGGTTGGCACCTCAGGAAAGCCTTGGGTAAGAGAGCCTTGAGGGGCTGTGGCTTTAATAAACACCTCTGCTGCCAGGGGCTGACGTCGTCATGTCCACAAGCCTCTATGTTCCTTGGCCCATTGCTCCCATGGTTCCTACACAGCTTGCGATACTAGGGTCACACTGAGCCGAGATAGGTCCATGCCCTGTCCCTCCTGCACACTCTCTAGCTGCTGATGCCACCCAGCTCCTCACCCTCAACACTGATGCTTCCAACCCCCGCCGAAATCATAACATAGAACTCAAGGCTTCATTTACTCTTCACCAATCGGAGTCCACCCTCTTCCTTCAAACTTTGCTAAATGGAACAGTTCTATACTTTGGGTTCTGATTTTACATTATATTATACTTTCATTATTTGCAACCAATTCTCTCTCTCTCTCTCTCTCTTTTTTTTTTTTTTATTCGAGATAGGGTCTCACTCTAACCCATGCTGACCTGGAATTCACTATGAAGTCTCAGGGTGGCCTCGAACTCACAGTGATCCTCCTACCTCTGCCTCCCGAGTGCTGGGATTAAAGGCGTGCGCCACCACGCCGGGCTCCAATTATCTCTTTTAACTGAACTCTAACTTCTTTGGGTGGGGGAAAGGGATTATGCCTTATTCACTATTGACTCTTTACTCATTAAATATTTTTATTTATATTTTCAGATTGTAGCTTTCTAAACTAAACAGTACAAGCATTACGCATGGCAAATGTGTGTGTGATTCCAAATAGCATACCAGCATGATTATTTTTTCGACTAAGACTTCATTAAGTATTGCTTGAAAAAGTTAAACGCCCTTTGTCACTGCTGGAAAAAAAAAAAATCAGGAACCCCAAGATAGTACTCAAGTAATATGCTTTAACTCATGCTGCTCTCCAGTGGAGACGGCCGACTTCTTCCGCGCCGCGCTAGGCTGCAGGTTCGTTTGTCTGCGCGGGGACCCGGCGAGGGCGAGTTGCGGCGCGTGCTCCGCTCTCTCCCTTCTCTCGGGACGCGGCGGTCCCGACCCCGCTGCTCCCGCTGATCCGGACTCACCTTCCACTGTTTATGGAGCTGCCTGACGGCCTCCTGCAGTCCCTGCTGCTCCTGCTCCGGAAGGATGTCCGTGAGCTCATCGCACGCTTTCAGGAAAGCGTTGAGCACCCTCTGGTCCAGCTGGCTGAAGAAGCCCTGACACACACACAGAAAAGCAGGGGTCACGATGCTGTGCGGGGTGAAAGGTGCTGTGAGCCCAGTCGGGGCTCCCCCAGTTCTGCGGTCAGCTGCTGCCCTCCTGAGGGCCTCCGGGCCACACCTAGTCCTCAGGAGCAAACCATTGCCAACCAGGATGTCAGTAAGAAGCTCTCGTATCTGGGGCTTGGGGAGGTGGCTCAGTGGATAAAACACCCACTGCTCAAGCTGGAGGACCCAAGTTCAGTCCTCAGAGCCCACATTAAAAAAAAAACAAAAGCAAAAACGGAGGTCACGGTGGTCTTATGTAATTTTAGCACTAGGAGGGGCAAAGTAGAAGACAGGAGAATTTCCTAGAAGTCCCCAGCAAAGAACACCACCAGGGTATGATCCAGACAGAAAGAGAAAACCTACCTCAAGTGAGTGGGAAGGTGAGGCTAGACCTCGAAGTTTTGTGTGTGTGTGGCCTCCATACATGCTCTGCG
Organism: Jaculus jaculus; assembly: GCF_020740685.1. Classification (NCBI taxonomy): domain Eukaryota; kingdom Metazoa; phylum Chordata; class Mammalia; order Rodentia; family Dipodidae; genus Jaculus; species Jaculus jaculus. The sequence continues at coordinate 13,885,326 of NC_059110.1, read as the reverse complement.
TCATGCACTTGTTTACATGCACTCACACACATGTGCACACACACACACACACAGAAATAATTTTTCAAAAGAAATCATCATACTTGACATTCAACTAATTCTTTTTATTAAAAAGTAACTTTCGGGCTGGAGAGATGGCTTAGCGGTTAAGCGCTTGCCTGTGAAGCCTAAGGACCCCGGGTTCGAGGCTCGGTTCCCCAGGTCCCACGTTAGCCAGATGCACAAGGGGGCGCACGCATCTGGAGTTCGTTTGCAGAGGCTGGAAGCCCTGGCGCGCCCATTCTCTCTCTCTCCCTCTATCTGTCTTTCTCTCTGTGTCTGTCACTCTCAAATAAATAAATTAAAAAAAAATCGTTAAAAAAAAAGTAACTTTCAGTTCTGTTGGCTATGATATCTTTGAAAGCCCATTGAGTGATCCTAAAATCCTGATTCCATAGTGATGGAATTATGGTTCACCTTTGATCGGGTCAGAATATGACAGAAGCTCTGATAACTTTCTCTTACTTAAGTGCAGTGCGGGCCGGTCCTGACAGTCCCTTGTGAGCCGTTACCACATTCTTCCACGTGTGCACAGGCTGTGAACTACAACTCTCACAAATTGAAATACTGAAGCCATGACTCCAAACGTAATACGACCTGAAGCTGGGACCTTGGGTGTTATTATGTTTATATGAGGTCATTAACGTGGAAGCTTCATAATAATATTAATGACAATATAGGAAGAGACCCTAATAAGAAAGCACTCCCTCTCTCATTTTCTCTCTCTCTCTCTCTCTCTCTCCTTGTGACAACATGGAAAAGGTCTGTAAACCAGAAAGAGGGGTCTCGTTGGAACCAGTCCATGATAGCCACCTGATCTTCGAACACAAGTCCCTAGAAGTGTGATAAAATGAATTTCTGCCACCAAAGCCAGTGGCCTGATATTTCATTATAGCAAACCACACACCTACAATATACACTTCAGTCTCACATGGTTCCAGGAGTATGAATGTACAGATATTTGGAAACAATGGTGATTCAAAACTGGTTTGGAGACTGTAGAGAGGGTTTAGCAGTTAAGCACTTGCCTGTGAAGCCTAAGGACCCCAGTTCGAGGCTTGATTCCCCAGGACTCACATTAGCCAGATGCACACAGTGGTGCATGCATCTGTACTTCGTTTGTAGTGGCTGGAGGTCCTGGTGTGCCTATTCTCTCTCTCTCCCCTCCCCTTTCTCTATCTATTGCTTTCAAATAAATAAATTAAATAAAATAAAAACTGGTTTTATAGGTATATGAGAGAGATGATCTGTGCTCTTTGGACACTGTGTGTGTATGGAGGGGGGGTGTGGGTGTGTACACCAGAGGACAACCTTGGGTGCTGTACCTCCAGTAGCATTTTAGAGATAGGGCCTCATTGGCCTGTAGCTCACAAAGTGAGCTAGACTGTCTGGCCAGGTAACCCCAGGGGTCCTCCTGTCTCTCTGCTTCCCTAGCACTAGGATCATGAGAATATGCCACCATGCCTGGTTCTTCTCCATCTGGGTTCTGGGAATCATGCTTGTGAGGCAAGCACTTTACTAACTGGCTATCTCCCTAGCACCTGGCCACAGACTTTGGCCTCAGCCTACAAAGCTACATGCCTAATACCACATCACCACCTGAGATTTGCACAGTCAATAACATTTCAGGGAAAGAAAATTGAAAGTACACGTTCCCAGGATGTTGCGCACCTCCACACATCATTTATACTTCACTATTTTCCACAATACTGATTTGATCTAAGCACGTAGTATACATATTAACATGGCCTCCCAACTGAGCATGGTGTGTGTCCACGACTGGACTCCAAGAGACATGGACCTACACTGTGAAGTAATGGTTTCTTAAATGAATGCAGAGGACTTAGCCACTCACCTCAAACTACTTTAGAGAATCTCTATGTAAACCTTTATGACTTAAATAATGAGTCAGTTGGGCTGGAGAGATTGCTCAGTGGTTAAAGTCATTTGCTTGCAATGCCTGAAGGCCAGGTTCAATTCCTCAGTAAAACCAGGTGGGCAAAGTGATACATGCATTTGAGGCTTATGTGTAGTGACAAGAGATCCTGGCATGCCCATTACCTCTCTTTCTCTTTCTTATCCATTCTCTGTCTCCCTCTCTCTCTCTTTAAAATTAAATATTTTAAAGCAATGAAATTAATTTGAGAACCTAAATAATGTTGACTTTCTATCTCTGTAGGTGAACAATTGTCTCATAAGTCAGCAAAGGCATTGGCCTCAGTTTTTTGCCAGGTATTTCCTGGGTCTACTATCTTCAGTGAACTTGCCTTTCCAACTCATCCCTCTTTCCCCCCCACAGAAGATTATCAAGACTTTTCCTTTGCTTGTGTAACACACACCATTCATTCACTCCGGGCAGACGTAGCACATGAAGCAGACTCACTGTGTGTCTCCGCAGGAGCTCCTCGGGATCCCCTTTCTCCTCCAGGCCCTCCTGTGCGACCCTCAGGACCTTCTCCAGCTCTGCACGAGACTCCTCGAATTTCTTCATCAGGCGACTGTTGGTTTCCATATGCTTCTTCCAATCTCCAGTTTTCTTTATCATATTCTTTATAGAAAAAAATACAGTTATCCCATGATATCCTTGGGGGAGTTTATTCAAGGACCCCCCCGAGCGTATCAAACATTTGCACACAACCCAGGCATGCCCTCCTGTATACCATACGCCACACCTAGAGTCCATATAACACCCATTACAATGGAAGTGTCTGGCAGCATTTGTTATATTCCATAGGAAATAATGAGAAGGAAAATGCTGTTCACTGTAGATGCAAGTTTTTCCCAAAATATTTCCATTCACAGTCAGTACAATCCACAGAAGTAGATTTGGAGAATTGCTGGCAATCTTGTTTTTAAAAAATTTTTATTTATTTATTTGAGAGCCATGGGCAGAGAAAGAGGCAGTGAGAGAGAGAAAGAGAGAATGGGCACACCAGGGCTTCCAGCCACTGCAAACGAACTCCAGATGCATGTGCCCCCTTGTGCATCTGGCTAACGTGGGTCCTGGGGAATCGAGCCTTGAACCAGGGTCCTTAGGCTTCACAGGCAAGCGATTAACCACTAAGCCATCTCTCCAGCCCACTGGCAATCTTAATGGAAACATTATCTTTGTTTATTTTATTTTATTTTATTTTTGCTTTAAAAGATACTTGTGAGGAAGACATTTCTTTGGTAAGAACTATTAACTCTTCTCATTATTACTAGAGGAGAAGCACTTAAATGCTGGTGGTCCACATGGCAGACGGTGAGGCGTTGGAGCCACACACTGGATCACGTGTCTGCCCTCACCGTTCGACTTGTCCTGGGCTCAGCACTCTGCCAGCAGGGGAGGCGAGTTACCTGAAATGCGTGGTGAACATCCGCAACCTGTCTCTGCAGCTTCCTCTGATCAAAATGCTTTAACACATTGCTCAAGCTCACAAACTTTTGAACGCTTTGACTGCCCTTCTCAATGTGTGCCAGGGTTTTCTTACAGCTTTCTTGACAGGCTAACAGTTCCTGCAAGGCAAGGAAAGCCACAAACATACACGACAGAATGAAAGATGAAGGAGAAAGAAAGGGAAGGAGACAGAGAGAGAAGACCCATTAAGAACAACATCATATAGCTCCAAAGGTACAGAGGAAAATTTCTTTTCCAAAGAATTCAGTTTTAAGCAGTCTCGGAAGTCAATGCTTTTTATATGAGGCATTTAAATGTCACAGTGATTTTTTTGATGTTTCATGGACATCTTATTAACATTACAAAAATAACAGAGCATGAAAATTGTCATGTGTCTTGTCTTGGAGGAAAGGCATTTTTCCAACTGGCTGATATGTAGTCATGATTTTTAAAGAAAACAATCACACAATTAAGCTACATGAATTTAACACAATGAACATTCACTTTACTGAGTCAAATACAGCAGATGTTACATTTGTGTACCCTAAATTCATAGCATTTGAATTTCTACAGTTCCCAACCTTTCAGCAGTACAACTCCAGGCCCTACACAGACTAGGTAGCAGAATGATTAGCCTAGGAAAAACTTAAACTGTCACATACTGCAGGATGAGATATGACGGTGACCCACAAGCCTTTCCTTACTGTCCCACAGCCTAAAGTCATAGCTATTTTTTTTTAAATTTTTTATTTTATTTATTTGAGAGAGACAGACACAGAGAGAAAGACAGATAGAGGGGGAGAGAGAGAATGGGCACGCCAGGGCTTCCAGCCTCTGCAAATGAACTCCAGACACGTGCGCCCCCTTGTGCATCTGGCTAACGTGGGACCTGGGGAACCGAGCCTCGAACCAGGGTCCTTTGGCTTCACAGGCAAGTGCTTAACCGCTAAGCCATCTCTCCAGCCCAGTCATAGCTATTTTGTCAGTAGACAGAGCAAAAATTATTTAGCCCAACTCAAAGGAAAGTGAATTTGTTTTTGTCCTGAATCCACCCCTCTTTGCACATCAACATTTTCAAATGCTCTGAAAAAAATAAAAACACTACATGACTGCATTTCGATGCTACATTGGTCATCTAGATGCAAATATGAAAAGAAAAGGTTTTGTTTAGATAGACAAAATGAGGGCATGCCTTCACTTTGGAATATCTTGGAGGTAAGAGATGAAATACACATCAATGACATATATAGCATTTTTATTATGGGAAAATTAGTGGCAATTTATAGCAATAGGAAGGAGGAAATGGTACTGTGCGTCAAGGAGAAAGAAGTTTTAAAGCCTTTATTGATGTGTCCGTGTGCATGTGTGTGTGTACGATGTTTGTGTATATGAAATTTGCATGCCACTGAACACTTGCAGAGGTCACAGGACACCCTTGGGATTCTGGTCTTCTCCTGCCGCCGTGTTTGACACAGGTCTCTCTCTGTCACTGGGAAGGCCAGTCTAGCTGGCCTGTGAGCTCTGGGATTCTCTGCAGCCTCCCTCCCACTAGCCCTCTGTAACCAGCATTCTGTCCATGCTGAGAATCGGAATGCCAGTCACCACACTTGCGTTGCAAGGTCCTTTAACCATTCAGCCATCTTCCCAGCCCAAATGAGAGAATTTTTATCCGGCATGATCAGAAGTCATTAGAATATAACTTAAGTTTTAGGGCAAACAGCTATATTTCCACAAAGAGATGTTGTGTAAGACTAGATAACAGACTCCTGATGGAAACAGAAAGCAATTCCACAATCACGTATTTACACATGTTTAGACATATAAACTGTCTATACAGCTATAAAGAATCAAGGGATGAGAAACCTTATATAGTATTAGATAAATTTACCCATTTCTTAAGCTAGTTATATAACAGATGATGCCCTAAGGTAAGTGTGTAGAACATCATAAAGAAAGTTAATGGCAGAGGTGGCACACAGCCTTGGTTGGTTAACCAATGGCTTTCTAACTGGCTAAGAGATCCACTCAGTGGAAAGGAACCCATAGCTGGAAGTGGGAAACAGATCAGAATCTTATGGAGACAAAATTATACTCTCCAATGTCAAGCTCTCACTAGTCTTTGGTTAAAAGAGGGGTTACAACCATCAAATTCTACCTAAATTAATAAAGGCTTATCCCAGCTAACCTCTGCTAACTTCACTCTCTGATAGAGAATCTGTTTTTTTTTTTTTTCTCTTTCTCTCTCCCTCTCTTTCAAAAGGTTGCGAGACCCAAGGAGATAAACTACCCCTCACACTTCAGATAATCCCAAGCTGAAACCATAGAAGAATTGTGGAGGTGAGTAAGAATGTAGCTTCCATGGTAAACCTGACAATCAGCGCCAGGGTGAAGGAGACAGACCCTGAGGACACTCAACACCTACCAAAGCAGAGATCCAGAGGCTCCTAAGAGCTCATCCCTGAAGTAGACTTAAAACACACCCAATATGGCTCAGGGCACTTTGCAGAGGAGGGGGTGGAAATATTATAAGAGCCACAGGGTGGGGCATCATGCCCGGAGGCACTGCCTGCCCACAACAACTGATTGCATACTGAATATCCCATTCTCAATTCATGTTTCCAGTGCACAGAACACAATAGCACATGCTCAAAACAAACTGGGCTTTCTAATTGTGCTCAAGTAACTCCTTTTTAAAAAATATATATATTTATTTGAGAGAGACAGAGAGAAAGTATACTTTCTCTCCAGGGCCGCTTGCCACTGCAAAGAAACACCAGATGCATGTGCCACTTTGTGCATTTATTTGGCTTTACGTGGATACTTGTGAGTTGAACCCAGGCCATCGGGATTTTAAGCAAGCGCCTTTAACTCCAAGCATCCACCTTACTACACCCTGTAAACAGTCTGAGCCTCCAAACTCCATCCACAAAACACAGGACAGGTTTGCATCTTTGGACCAGACATGTACTTTTGTGCTCAGTTATTAGTATTGTGTCTAGAAGAAAAATAATAATCTTTTGCATTACCCGAATTTCTACTGCTATAAGGAACATGTCAATTGTGTTTCAAGTGCTTTCCAATAATTACGTCTCTGCGAGGGCTATTTTATTTCTTACCTGATGTTTCTGTTTAAAGAGAGGACTGGATTGCGCCTCCTGCTGCAGCACCGCAAGACTCTCGTTGACTTTCCCAAGCGCGTCATAGAAGGACGTGATCTGCTTTTCCAACTCCTCCAGTGGGATCGACAGCTGCTGGGCCTCATACAAGAGTGGGGAGTAACATTCTTTGACCTTTGGAAAAGCAAAGACAAAACTCCCATGAAAGGCCTTTAAATCCCACAGGGCTCTGTACACAGTTCTCAGGAACATGTTTTTAGTGACATCATCCTTTAGTGCTTACAAATCTCCAATGAAAATTCTTGTTTATACCTGCTCTGTGTTGTTAAACGTTGCTGTCCCAAAGCAAAAGTACCATGCCGCCAAGACAGACTATAAGCTATGGTGTTTTCAAGTGAAAATTCATCTATGTGGTTCCTCTGGCTGGCATGTCACCTTGTGAGTGATTGCCCACAGTGAGGCAGAGAGCACCAAATTTCACTTCAAACAACATACGACTTATTTGTGCTTTGGCCTTGAAATCAGACCTGAGACAGTCACGAGTCATCACCGTGTTGTTTAGCTGATATGTTTTCTTTTTTATATGTGCTTTATTTTTCAGAAGCTTGCGCCGCCTAGTGAGCATGTGTGACCTTGTGCTTGCCTCTCCTTTGTATGTCTGGCTAATGTGGGATCTGGAGAGTTGAACATGGGTCCTTAGGCTTCACAGGCAAGCGTCTTAACCACTAAGCCATCTCTCTAGCCTGCAGATATGTTTTCCATCTTGATGTTTCCAAGAGCTCCAACTTGAACCCTGAGTTAAGATGAGCTTACTGAACTGCCAACTCCCTCTTCCTAGACACCCATGTGTGTACCTACCCTCCATCAGCTTTGGGCTTCACTATTCTCTGCTTGTCAAGGTCCTACTCATTCCAAGGACACATAATACTCCAATTCTTTCATGACAGTTGTCATGGTAAGGGAATATCTTCCAGTCTATCTGCCTAGTCCTCATCGGTCTTTGTTTTGAAGTCTTTATACCTGTATGATGAAGCCCTTTTCTGGAGTTGAAGAGCACTGAAGAGTGTCTGCCTGGCCACCTTTCTTTTGGATTCTAGAATTCTCTAAAAACTTCTCTCCCTCCTCATTACCAAAGTACTTATGCTCTGACAGTCAGAGAAAGGAGGATAATAAATATATATAGCAGACCATGCTTTTTTCCCATAAACTATAAAGAAATATAAATGTCCCAACTCTATCAATATTCCAAAAATAATCTGTGAGGAAAGTGGAACTGCATTTTGTAATATTGTTACGGAATTAAGTACAAAGTAACATTTTCGTATTGTAGAGTACACTACCTGAATTAAATATAAAGTGATATTTTCATATTGTAGGGTGCCCTACCTGAAGGAGAAGCACACCAAGGGAAAGCTACTTCCGTGAACAGTCCAGGTGCTGTAGTCACCTTTCCTGAGCTCAACAATCCTACCAACCTGCCTTATCTCAATAAGCAGTAAGAAAACATGGCTTAAAGTAAGGTGTGCTAGGATACTCCAGGGATCCCAGCACCCAAGAAATAAGGGCAGAGAGATCACAAGTTTGAGACCAGTCTGGTGCACATAGTGAATCACAGATTAGTCAGGGGTATATAGTAAAACCCCATCTCAAAAAAAAAAAAAAAGTAACACCAATAATAAAAATTTGGCTTACGTATGCCCAAGGGTACAATTCACTTTGACTAGGCTTATCCTACACCACCACCCTCACTCTGACTAAGGTGTACAAGCTCGGCACTGTCCCCAAAAGCTCTGGATAGCTAAAAACACTGACTTTCAGTGTAGCTATACTTTAGCAATTCTCCAGTATTATTAATTCAAAAATTCTAACTTGAACAATATAATAAAATGCATTGAGGATGTACTTTGCAGCAGATATGAGATTGACAAACTTTCCTTTTGCTCTTCTTCCTGGAGTTTGCTATGGAGTCTCAGGGTGGCCTTGAACTCATGGGGATCCTCCTACCTCTGCCAACCAAGTGCTGGGATTTATTTTTTATTTTTTGAAAACTTTTCTTTTTTCATGACTATGGCTCTTCCTGCATCTATTGTTGCATTTATTTCTCATCTTCATTAATTTTACTCTTCTGATTTCACTTGTAATTCACTTCTAGTTTACTTTCTTAGAAATAATATTAATAATAAATAGATATTCTACCTTCATTTGTTTTCTGGTTCCTTCTTATAAAGTGTACAATCCTGTGCAGTAGTAGCACAAACAAACATTCTAAGCGTAGGGCAAGCCCTGAGAGAAGAGGAAGGAAGAATTCACACTGCTTTGGGACCATGCTAGCAGAAATTAGCATTAGCACTGGCAATATATCAGGTAGATCGCAATAAATTCCCATTACAACATACAGTCTTCTTTGCTTCCTTCTCTTTCTCTTCATTGCTTATATCTGTCTCCCCTTGCCCTCTCTCTGTGTTATCACATTTTATTACTTTTTCTTGAACAATGCCTGTCTGTCTGTTAAAACAACGGCAACACTTCCAAATTAGCAAAGAATGATAGCTGGTCTTCACGTCCCAGTTTTATTTGATGCATTCACACCAAATCACTAAACCGGGAATCTCAGTAAGAAATTTTTGGACAAGCAAAAGGCATGAGTGACACAGGAAGTGAAGGGAAGCCCATGGTGATATTGGTACCCCATGGTGGGTTGTGCTCTGAAGTATTTTCGTACCTTGGCTAGCTGCTCTTTGAGTCTGGACATGGTTCCAAACATTTCTTTAGCTTCTTCTTGGGGACATTCTTTGGCAATGAGATGTGCTGTCTTGGTAATCATCTTGTACTGAGCGTCTATCACAGGCACCCTTTGCTCAATATCCTGCACGAAGCATTGAAGCAGCTTGATTGACACGTGATACATGACACATCTCCTTTCAACTTCAAGATTTCACAGAGGGCAGAATAAACATCCATATGGACCATAAACTCTGCACTTATAAACTTTTACCATGTCCAATTATCACTATTACGTAGGCACGCATTATATAGATCCCACATTAGCCATTATAAGTGAAAACTTCCTTTAAAGAGCAGCCAAATGTCCTTGAGTTATCATAAAGATGAGTCAAAGAAATACATTCAAGGCATACTGATGGAGGGTAGAATCGCTACAGCATATAAATTCATGGAGATGCAACACAGAAATACTGTAGCATGCAAATGCATGCTGATGAGGTTAGTATAGTAAAGAAATGCTTTGTATTCAAATGCTTGTAAATTCACACAGGTTAATGTGAGGCAATCCTGACTTTAAGAATTAGACCTTTATTTACTTAAAAAAATGAACATGCTATCCTTGTAGAAAGCTTAGAAGTGTTAGCATAGTGAAAGATTAAATTCCTAATCAATGTCTCACATAGTGATAACTCAAACCAACATTGTATCATTTCCTTCTCCTGTGTGTATTTACCCCCTTTTATTTTACAAAATAAACAAAAAAACTATGATTTATTTTTATAATTTATGATATTGTTAAAAAATTTCCCCCCTCACTAAATATTGCATTGTTCCATTATTTCTGCAGGCAATTCAGAATGTGGACATACCCAATTCATGCAATAGACCCTTTATTTTGGGGGGTACTTATTTACTTGGCTATCTGTAGGTGTCTCCTGGTTTTTTCCTAATGTTTTTACAACTGGATGTAGGAAAAATTCCAAATTGGAAAACTCTTCTGATGTTACTTCATGTGATCAACATATATCTTCAAAAGTTCAAATATAAGGCTGGAGAGATGGCTTAGCAGTTACGGTATTTACGTACAAAGCCTAAGGACCCAAGTTTGATTACCCAGTACCCACATAGGCCAGATACACATTGTGGTGCATGTGTCTGTAATTTGTTTACTGTGGTTAAAGGCCCTGGTATGCTCTCTTTCTCTCCAATAAATAAATAAATTAATTAATTAACAGTTCATGTATATATATTATGTCTCTATACCATATATATACATATATGTATATATATATGTATATATATGTATATATATATGTATATATATATATATATTTACATACACACACACACACATACATAGAGAGAAAGAGAGAGAGAGAGAATTAGATGCCAGTATGGCATCTGCAAACAATTTTAGTTCTCCCCAACCTCCCTGCCACCATCCTCCCTTCTACCCCCCTTATTTGTGCTTTCAGGTAACATGTGTCCTTTTACATGGAAGGCATAAGCATGTGCACCTGTCACAGTGATGCTCGGGACAGAGAAATACAGCTTTGACAATGCCTGGAGCAACCTGGCTGGACTTTACTTTCACAATAAGTTTTTCACTGTATGATACAAAAAGCCCTCACCTCCAAGTCTTGAATCAATAACTTGACATTAATCAAAGAAACTTCTAAGGGCTCGGAAAGTTTCCTCTGGGCTTCCGCTGCAAAGCCAGAGAGAGTGGAAATGCAGTCTGTGTACTCCTTCTTCATTCTGTCCATCTCATCCGCTCGAGCATACTGTGAAGAAAGCCCAGAGGGAGACAACATTTGAAAGTCAGTAAGTTGTGAACCTAGAAACTCACAACCTTCACTTTGACATATTCTCATATGCTCTGGAATTGTCACATGGCAAGGAAGATTCTATATCCTCAGGGTTATTTTAGATAAGTTTGAAGTCAGTCCAATTCCTGTGAAAGAAAAAAAGGAGCTAACATAGCAAGAAAAAACTACAATTTGAAAAGCAAATTGTTCCATCTAAGCAGCTCCATATGGCAGCATAGTCCTGAATCAAACTCTACATCTCCAAAAAGAATGAATAATCATCAAGTAAACAAATTGGTTTTAAACACTTCCATATTCTTCCTTAGTAAGCTTATGTGATAAAACTGTCTCTGGGCAAACTTTATCATAAACACCTTTATCATAAACACACTGATATACAGACACGTTTGAAATGACAGTGAATCTGAAAGACCTACTTGTTTGACTTCCATAAACAAATCCCTCCACCGCCCATTTAGCAGTAGCAATTGCTGTTTCAGATCACGGGAAACCATCTCATCACAAGTTTCAATTAGAAAATTGCCGGCCTCGTTCATGGCCGTGTGCTGCTGAATCCAGTGAGGCAGGTTTCGAAAAAAGTCCTAAGTGAGAAAGTATACATGCTTGTGAATCACAGGCCAAATATTTTTTTAAAAATGGATATGAAAGTAAACAAGCAAGGAATAACATCTTTTTCAAAGGTAGATCTTAATTAAGCTTGCAAACTAGGAACTAGATGTATCAAGTATCTTTTTTCTTTTTCAGATAGATTTCACGGTGTTGCTCAGGCTGGCTCCAAACTCCTGGGCTCAAGAGATCCTCCCCACCCATCCTCCCAAAGAGCTGAGAGGACAGGCACATTGCTAACAAGCTTGTCTCTTAGAATCCTTTTATAACACTACCTATGGCATGTTTTTATTTAATAAAAACAAAACCTGAGGACCTCTTCTTACTTAGTTTTACAGATGAAACACAATCATTTCTGCAAGTTCAGGGGGTTGTGATAGTGAAATACTCACGCATGGCATATAAGGAGAATTATTAATATATAGCATCCTTGCTGGGCATGGTGGTGCACGCCTTTAATCCCAGCACTTGGGAGGCTGAGGTAGGAGGATCGCCAAGAGTTCAAGGCCACCCAGAGACTACATAGTTATATCCAGGTCAACCTGGACCAAAGTAAGACTCTACCTTGAAAAACCAAATATATATGTATATATATACATACACATATACACACATATACATATACATATATATGTATGTATGTAATTATGTATGTATGTATGTGTGTATATGGCATCCTTAAAAATTAAAAATAAAACAGGGTTCTGGACCAAAAATTGGATCCCAGCTCCCACATAAATGCTGAGCCTGTCAGCCAGCCTGTCAACTTCATACGTGTGTACATTCACCAACACACACGTGCATCCACATATATGCAAATGCACATGCACACACAAAAATGACCTGTTATTTTGATTTTAAACTCAAATATATGTGCTGCTTTCGTATAGTTAGCAATCAGAAATAAACATGAAAGGAAAAAGTTTTCAGATTGACTATTGTGTCATGGATATTTGATCCACTAATGCCTGTCCTTATTTATGTGAGGGCACACACTTGACAATCAGTTTCCAACTCATTGCAATTTAAATGCATGAGTTCCCCCCGACACACACACATACACATCACAGTGAAAACCAAGTCTAATTCAAACTCCACTTCAGAAGCCATGTGTGGGAGGATTCCCTACATAAGTAGATGGGAACATTCTTATCTCTGGTTGTTACATTTCCTTGGATCAAATTAACACACAGAACATCTACTGAGGTGCTTCTGGTCTGGTTGGGAAAGCTCCACTCTGCATGGGTACACGGTTACTGCCTTCTCCAGCCACACAAGAGTCCCCCACATCAGTGCAGAGCGCTACAACATTTAAGAAGGATTCGTTTATTTGTACAAACAGAAATAGATGAGCTGACCTTGCATGTCAAGCAGTAACTTTTTTGGATGGATGCATGCACTGTACTTCTTTATGGGAGCTTGACATTGTAATTCCACTTACACATAAATTTATTTTCCATGTGAAAATAGGCTAATTGCAAGGAATATATATATATATGTATGTATATATGTATGATATATGTGTATGTATTTTTTTTAAATTATTTATTTATTTATTTGAGAGCGACAGACACAGAGAGAAAGACAGGTAGAGGGAGAGAGAGAGAATGGGCGCGCCAGGGCTTCCAGCCTCTGCAAACGAACTCCAGACGCGTGCGCCCCCTTGTGCATCTGGCTAACGTGGGACCTGGGGAACCGAGCCTCGAACCGGGGTCCTAAGCTTCACAAGCAAGTGCTTAACCACTAAGCCATCTCTCCAGCCCATGTGTATGTATTTTTACATGTATATATGACCAGTCCATTTCATTTGATATTTACATGTGATATTATAATAAAATACATACATATACATCACATACTCATACACACTTTTAACTAGCTAAAAAAATCATTTCTAAAAAGAATAAATCCTTTGTCTGAGGGCTCATAAAATCCAAAAGAGAACATCCACAGAGATAAAGAAAATAATGTGGTGGCCGCACAAGAATGTTGGTGTGTGTTGCTCCATAAATGTAACATTATGTTATCAGTAGTTGCATCCTCTTTTATATCAGAAAATCCCCAAAGGCTGAGCCCTAGACATGCTCTTCAGTATTAATATTAATACAGAAGTCAGGAGGAATCTGGAACACTCTATTACTCATTAAATTTCCCACCACCCTGTCAAAAATTGATCACTGTCACCATGGCTCCTCTCAGCACAAAAGCTGAGTACTGGATATATCATATAGGGAGCAGTTTTTAACATAACTTTAATAAGTGAGCACATACTGGTCAAAGGTAATTTAGTAATCCGAAAGTGCAAATTTTACAGTGAGAATTCTTGAATCACACTCACAAGCCTGTGATTTTCCCTCATGAACTATGTGATGAAAAACTTCTCACTTCTTGGGCTGGAGAGATGGCTTAGCAATTAAGGCATTTGTCTGCAAAGCCAAAGGACCCAGGTTCAATTCCCCAGGACCCGCGTAATCCAGATGCACAAGGGAGCACACATGTCTGGAGTTCATTGACAGTGGCTGGAGCCCTACTGTGCAATTCTCTTTCTTTTTCCCTCTTTCTCTCTGTCAGATAAATAAATAAATAAAATGTTTTTAAAAGAACCTCTCATTTCTTAATCTACAGCATGTCTTTTTTCTTTGAGATGAATAACTGGTACCTTTTTGGCATTTTCTGATTCACTTAGCATTTTCTCTGCGTCCTCCAGCCAGGCTTGCAGACTGGCCACCGTGTCGCCATAGCGATCCCAGTTGGAGATCACCTCCTCCAGCATGCTCCTGACGCTCCGCACCTCCACCGAGAGGTTCCTCCACTGGGCAGTGGTCTCATTCATGAATTTCATCACGTTCTCAGCTTCCTCCACTGAAGAAGATACATCCAATTACAACTGTCATTTCGCATTTAAAATTCTTTCTGCGTTTTTCCAGTGGTCTTATACACTGGGATACAATTGCATCAGTCACAAATACCAGGTTTTTTTCCCCCCAATAATATGCAGATCTATTTACAAGTTGAAAGCAAACCTATCTTACAGAGTGTTTCTTTGCTGTAACACAAGTTCTCAGTCACTTGTCCAGCTTATTCCATTTTTCTCATTTAATCTTCAGAATGAGGACTAGGTTGAAACATTGCAACTGAGAAAAACGCATTCCTATCTTGTGCTTGGGTTACACGGAGAGAAGAGTATGATTATTCAAGATAGACCCTACACTAAATTGACTGTCATCTCCAAGGCCAGTGGCATGGTCACACAAAGACCATACACTGGAAAAAGTAATTGAGCTGACCACAAAGAAACCTCTAAATGTTAAACTATATGAAGCTGGGCTGGAGAGATGGCTTACTGGTTAAGGTGCTTGCCTGCAAGGAACCCAAGTTTGACTCCCCAGGACCCATGTAAGCCAGATGTACAAGATGGCACACGTGTCTGGAGTTCATTTGCAATGGTTGGAGGCCATGGCTCACCCATTCTCTCTCTTGCCCCACTCTTTCTCTCTCACATAAAAAAATCAAAATAAAATAAATTACATGAAGTCAACATGGCCACGATTTTTAACTAGTAGGTATTAAATATCAAATATATAAAATGGTACATTTCACTGTGCTATTTTTATACATCCATTTAAGTATGATACTTTGACATATTAACTTTTTATTTCCTGCATTTAACCATCTCCCTCCAGCCCTCATCCTTTCCTCTTCCCTCAAACAAATCCTATAGTATGCTTTACCTGAACCATCTGCTTTGATGTACATCTCAGCTGTCTCCTTCAAGATCTGGTATGTCACTTCGTATTGTTCAAAGAACTTGCTGTTTTCTATGAAAGACTGGGGAGTAGGGATGCTTGGTTAGAAGACCTCAACAGGACTATGTGCATCAGCCAGTATCAAGGGTCTCGATAAATGTATGGATATCTTAGCCATGTCTTCCAGTCTCATTCTTTAGCAAATACAAACCTAATTCCTACGGTCACAAATAAGGTTATGCTGAGCATGTACATAGCTGACAATATATGCTTTCCATTCTAACCAGACTAAGAAAGTGTTTTATTTGTGTTTTGAAATGAAAACTTTTCTCCAGATAATCTGGGACTAACGTTTAGAAAGCACTGATAAATTAGGAGGGACATTTTAGTGTCCTACTGTGTTTAAACTGTGGAAGTCTGTTGTTCTTTGAACACTGGTCCTGGTGAATTACTGCTTTGAGGAACTTCAGAGTTAAATGACACTGCACAAACATGTTCCTTTAAATAAAAAGAAGAGCCTGGGGGAGGAGGTAGGACACGGATGAGCCCAAAAATGGTACCAAATGGACTATATTCACTGAACATAAAACTAATTAATAAAATAAATAAATAAATAAGAAGAAAATTTTTAAATAATTAAATGTGCAGTCTGTATTGATAATGCTCTGCTGTTCTAATGATCTAGTACAAAAATTTTAGATTAAGATATATCTATACCTATAGTTTATACCATTTGCATACATAATAAAGTTAGTGTTTGAAAATGTATACAATAAAATTGAGAACACACAAAATATCCTTAGCTAAATTTTATCATTATTAATACCCCATCCCCTCCTGTTTCAGACTATTCTTAATATGATATGTAGAAAACTAACATAGTTATAACTAAAAACATGGCATCAAAACCTCTCTACATTCTCTTAGTAGTAAAATAAGCACTTAAGATTTGAATTCATTAAATAATTGATAGGAATTGTTCTCACAAATGCAAAATCAGCCTTCAACAACTACGTGAAGTCCTGTGCAGCAGACTAATGAGTGACTAATATGAAGATGGAAAAGGCTTACACACAGGCGCAAAGAATTCATAGACCACGCTCACAGATAGCTCTAGAGTTTTACCAATACCTTTCTGCTTTAATATAAAATTTTTAATTTTATGCATAAAATACTTTGTAGGTCAATTTATACTTATGAATATGTATATGCTACTCTTTGGAAGCAAAGTGAATGCAGAAAGCTGTGTGCTGCATGGAAGGGAAGGATCTCATGACTTCACTCAGTGACTTTAATAGGCTTTGCTATTCTCGGCTGGGGACAGAGTAAGACAGTAGTAGTCTAGCTCTTCCCTGAACTTCTCTGATTCCTACTTCTGAGTTGGGGAAAGAGTATTTTATTGGAACTTGCATTGTGAATCATTTCACCAAACAAGCAAGTGACAATTGGATCAACATAAACAGCTGAGCATGGTTGTGCACATCTGTAACCCAGTCTTCTAGGGGAGCAGAGACCCAGAAATCAAAATCACCAGAACTTATGAAAAATATGGCACGCTGTGGGATCAGTAGAAGACACATAAGTGCTGGACATTGCAGATGAGTGCTGCCTGCTACAGGTGAGCACATAGGGTTCCTAAGGACACACATACATGCATGTGCACACACACACATACATGCATGTGCACACACATACATGTGCGTACACACACATGCATGTGCACACGTACATGCATGTACACACATGCATGTACACACACATACATGCATGTACACACACACACAACAAATGCCACCAGCACCACCATGTTACACACACAAGCAAAAAATAGTACCGATAATAATTTATGTAATTTCAGTGTAAACTTCAGGAAGCTAATGAGGAAATAATTGCTGTACATGTCAAAGCAATGGAAAGTAGCAGTGGGCAGGCAGTCTTAAATAACTCTGGCTAGATTAGTTTACAGGCTAAGTATACGTAGAAATGCTTATTTCTAGGTTATTTTTAGCATAAAGGTCAGAAGAGGGTTAGGAAGATGATTAGAGACTCATTATATTTGAGCTTTCCTATTAGACTCAGTAACTGATTGTCAAAAGAAGATAATGTTATTTAAATTTTTATTGGTCTATGTAATTTGATGCCATTTTGGTAAATATGGAGAATCCATTTGACAAGAATTTTGAATGTCCAAACACCTTTTGCCAGGCGACTGCTAATTATACCTTTATACTATGAATTAGGTAGACAGATGAGCTCTCCACAAAAGGGGGGAGTAAACACATATGTATGTTTTAACTAAAAATGCCAGGATTAATTTGCTTCTTCAAAAATTAAGATAAGGCGTTGAGCACTCATCCTTTAAATCTTAGCATTTGGGAGGCTGAAGTAGAAAGATCTTGCTGAATTTGAGGCCAGCCTGGGCTACAGAGCGAGATCCAGGTCAGCCTGGGCTAGAGTTAAAACCTTGCTTCAGAAAACAAAAGAAAATACTGAACTAGCAGGTGGGTTGAGGAGATGGTCTGGGAGTATGAGGGCGTGCTACACTGCATGAGGACCTGAGTTCAATCATAGCACCCAAATAAAAAGCCCAGTGTGGCTGCGCGTGCCCTTTGCCCAAGTGCCAGGAGGTGGGGGGGGGGGCAGTGATGGCGGAGGAGTGCTGGAGTCCACCGCTCAGCCAGTCCAGCTGGAAAACAAGAGGGAGAGAGAGCTCCAAGTCCAGGGGAACACAGCGTCCCAAGGAAAACAACTGGGAAGGGATGTAGAGGACACCCATGTCCTGTTATGGTCTCTACACACATGTGCACATGGTATGCACACGTGCACATAGACACACACACACACACACACACACACACACACACACACACACACCATATACTGCACCATACTACACACAGAGAAATTAAGCCAAATCTTGGGATATCAAATCATATTGAGCAAATAAGTGTGTTTGTGGACTTTTATAGTTGAGGGGACTCCTCAAAAGTTCAGGTAAGACTGATCAAATTCAAAATATTACTGGATGCAATTAAATTTCTACTATGACAGGCATAGATTTAATCAATGTAAGATCATCAATTTTAATCTAAGAACTAAACTGGGTTATTTAAGATTTTTTTTTTAAATTTGAAACCAAGGAATGGCTTCATCAGAGTTGCTTATCTCCACTAATAAAATAGTTGTAAGTGGTAAGAAATATTCACATTATTAACGCTAAAGTCACAAATCCCACAGTTCCAAGATCACTCCCTTTTTTTCATATTAAGTATGGTAACATCTTGTTTTTTATATAGTCATATTGAAATGCATGTTAACTAACAAAGTCATTGTCACCACTTCTAACAAGGACCTGATCAATTCCTCCTGATTTATATTATAGTAGGTAGTCATATCAACAGCACATGGCCAAATTTATTCCCTAGAGAGCAACTGGAAGTATTTTTCGAGGGTTTCTAAGCATGCATTGGCTGCACACCAGGGTGGAAAGAACAACTCTAATGTACCCTCACTCATTTTCATAGCCTTTGTAATTCAGAAACATGCCTACCGTTCTGTCATTATTATTGCCACCTTAACACTTGGAAAAAAGTTAGGAAGGACATTTTTAAGGACTGAGTCACTGATGAAGTCACATGTGTACTAAATGGCTGAGGCATAGTCTATGTGTCAACAGTCCTCCCTAGGCCTGGACCATGCTACCCAGTCCACAACACCAGTGCCAGTCAGGCTACACAGGCGTCAAATATTATCAGATGCATAATATCTTACCTGGCACTAATGTGCACAAGGTTCTTCAATTCGCTGAGATGCAAGGCCTATCAATGTTTTCATTTTTTTAAGTCAGAGAATTTTTTTTTCCTCACAGCCTATAGATTTAGCTAGTAATATCAGTCCTAGCATGTAAGAAATTTTGATTTGGAAATAACTGGACTCAAATCCTTAACTCCACATCACATCAACTGTGTCCCCTGGCACATTTGACTTGGATGTATAAAGCTCAGAGATTTCTATACTATTTCCTTGGTGTATAAGCCGATGTGGAAACACTCAGAATATAGAGTCTTCATAAAATGAAATACAGAGTACGGAATGACCCATAGTTATTAAAACGATTGAAGAAGAAAAAAACCTAAAGATATTGTGGGAAGGAAACATGAGCATTAACTAGATTTTTTTCACTAGGGGATTGGAAAGTCAGGGAATGCCCATTAGGACAAAGTGGGTATGTAGTGATTGACAATTTTAAAAATAAGGTCACAAAGCAGTTTGAAATTAGCAGCTTGGTGAACTTTTTAACTTCATGTAGTAGGTAGGAAGAGCTGACTTATCATTAGCATCAATGTTCTATTTATATGTCTTTTGAGAAGTTCATGAAGAATTAGTAATATCATTGTATTGAAACCTCCACCTGGTAAGACCATCCTGTTAGGTATTTAAATCTGATTGGTGGATCATAAGTAGCTAATTAACTCCTGGGCACAGAGTGAATCCTTTAGTATGACTAAACCTGCAAATATGAATCCATGTCTGTATTGAATATTTATGGGACTAAATAAATAACTTGACTTTTTAAAATAGATTTTTTTCATTACTTACCAAAATAGCTACAAATGAAGAAAGGAACATATCCTAAAAAGAGTCACAGCTTTTGATAAATATTTCCCAGATAATTTTAGTAGATCTACAGAAATATTTTACACCAGTTAAATCTTTGTTTCAAACATGTAGTTCTTGCAACCATTAAAGACTAAACTTAAAGTGCAATGAAATTGATGATGGTTCTGATGCTTCAGGAAGGATATGGTGAAGTTTCAATATATATTCAAATAGCATCTGCTATAAGTAGTCAAGTTATAATTACCCAATATTTTAAAAGTTTATTGACCTATTATTCACAGCTGTGTTTAACAATAAATATAACTGTACAGGACAGAGATACCCCATTAACATTAAATTATTGACTAAATATTTGTGTCAAATAAGTCTGTTGGGGGCACAATTAATTACCTAAGGAAATAAATTGCCTTTATCAAATATATTGTAATAACTATATGCTAAAAAAATGCTGGTTAACAACCATATTCTTCATGAATGAACAGCTGCTCTTCTAGAAGAAAAATAATATTATCAACACCGATATCACAAATCAAAAGATAATCTTTAAAATTCACTTAGCACAGAGATTCATATATAACGCTGAATTCTGCCTAGGTATGCCCAGAATACCGGGGGATGAGCAGAAAAGAACAATCGACCTCATGAAAAGAGGAGAATGTTCATGTACATAACTGAAAATTGTCTACATTTGCCCGCAAGGAGGGTATAGAAGACAGGAAGATAGTCTGTGAGGGCTGCCATCCAGGTTGAGAGGAATAATGAACAGAATGACACGCAAAGGTATGCATATGCAAAGCAGAAACTTTTTCCAAGAAAAGTAAATAAATACCCATCACAGTGGTGCTGTGATTAATAAAGAGAAAGCTTTCTACAGTAGAGTTTGAAGCCACAAATTCTAAAGAATGTAGACTTATATTTCAGATGCTTGTAAGAAGCTCAAAATCTCCGATCCAAGCATCTAGCATGCACACACCTTTACATCCACATGCCAGGGTCAAGTTGGCGTGAGCACTGGGGACTTACAATGTAGTTTTGCAGCAGAAGCTCCACCGACTCTCGCCGCCCATACTTGATGATCCAAGACTTCAGTTTCGACTCGGCTAGAACCAGCAGGGAGAGCAGACGGTACTTCAGCTCGAGAAACTCCATTTTCATTAAGTGGAGCTCGGAAGTGGAGGATACAAAGTGAAACCTGGGAATAAAACAGGGAGCATTCACAGAAAGGTAACTAACAGTAACAGAGAGATGCTTTCCTAACCTGTTACATGACAGCTTTGAATCCGTGCGGCTCCCTGCCCATGGTCAGGGGAGCCAGCGCCTTTTCTAGCTCTCGGTTTAAAAGCGAAGCACCATTGATGAGAGCCTTTGATTTAGTTCTCTCTCCTGCCAACACATCTCTCATCTGTTTCTTTTATAAGCTGTTTTTACAATATTACATAATGTTCCTTACTGTAGTGAATAAAAATACAGCCCATGAAGAAAGCTTTGCTGTGATTTGCAGGCAGTGGGAACATTCCGGCTCACTCTCTGCAGTTAATAACATATTAGCATGTTGGCATTCTTAGCATCGGTAGTGGGTGCCCACTTTGTATTTACCAAATGTAAGCATCCCTGTTAAATCACATAATTTTTATTTCAAAAAAATAAAAGAAATTTGAAAATAAAACAAAAAGGTATCCACCTAGCATATGAAAAACAAACATAGCTTTCATGTCAAATCAGACATCCTCTTACCTCTCGGCCATGTCTTCTAATTGATCAGGGGGTACTGGGATCCCGTTGACAGACCTGGTCCGGTAGATTTCATGAAATGCTCGTTTGTGGGCATCTGTGTTTTGAAGCAGATCCTAAGATATAATTTTAAAAAAAAAATGAGGAAGCATGTTTCACAGCACGCTGGGAAACATAATTCACAGGCTGTGCCGATGAGTCAATGTATTCAACAATTTGTTCTTGCTGCCTCCTTCACAGGCAGCAGCCGGTGCCTGCCACAGACCTTTCTTTACCTGAAGCAGGAGTCCCTGCCTGTGGGAAGGACACGCTGCGGGAGCGGGATCTAGGAATTATGGTATCTTTTGAACACACATGCCCAGCATAACACTCAGACGTTTTAAAGGTATATGAGCCAGAGGAACGTGGAATGAGTTGCTACAGATAAGCCAGCCAGCATTCTCGCGAACATTTTGAGCATGCTGGTTTTTTAAAGCTGAGAACTAAACAAATAAAGCTTAACTCCTTCATGGCAAAAGGCTCATAACTGCCATTTTTAATCTGAGCGCGTGGGAAATAATTTAAATACTGTTTGTTTGGCCATCTCAAGAAATCCAATTAGATTATGTTTTGAAAACACCCTTTTGGTGGGGAAGTTTCCTACCAGTCAACGGAATGTCCTGTAGTGAGCACAGTGGGAAAATGAATAGGATATTTATCAGTGTTCTTTATGAACTGTCTGGGACTCCTACCTATTTGTTTTAGGTTAATTTGAATCTATCTTGACTTATTTGGTGTGATTTTTTGCCTTCCACAGACTTATTTATTTTTTAAAAAATATGTATTTTTATGACCCCTTGCCAATTCCCCACAAGAAGGAAGGAAAGAGTAGGGTAGAAAGAGTTGTATGTTCGATGTCTTAAAGTTTAGTATATTTCCCAGCAGCAGAATCAACTGCAGTGTCCACCGTTGAAAGGGAAGACACATGAGCCCACCCAAATGAAAAATTAACATTGTTTCTCCCAAACCACTATCTGTTGGTGCCCTGCAGAAGAAGACAGAAGAGGCACCGAAGTGGACATGCTCAAAGGAATGGACAAAGGAACCTTCATAATATGGATTAACATTTTAAGGCTCGGAAGTGTAAGAGACATTTTCACGTGGTAGAAAAATCTCAAGATAAACTCTATCTGTCCTGGTTGTTTTGCTCAGTTCACATTTTTGGACTCTTTAAGACCACAAGTAATTATACATTTGTTCAGAAGTCATTCCTGACAGATGGAGAGACCCATGAGCAGCCCAGAGCTGACCACAGGGAATCGCGACAGCCGGGACAGTGGGCTGATCTCAGAGCAGCCGTTGGAGAGGCCCAGTCTCATCCCCCACCTACTTCCTGTATCCAGACACAATCCTGTGGCATATGGTCTTAGCTGAAACTGCCTTCAAATGACTTCAGAGAAACTTGTACCACCACAGCTAGGTTTGATTTGTTATGACTGACAGGTCTTTAATATCTATAATGTTGCAAAAAGCCTTTACAAAACGTAAAAGCAAGCAGAAACATTTTCACACATATGTAGAAGAATCTCCACCGCTGGCATTCGCCTGACTATAAAACAACTGGATACCAAGGAAAACAAGGTTTTAATTGACTTTTTTTTTTTTTTTCTGGATTCGGAGAAAATACAATTGTTTGAGTCTCCCATTCTTAGAGACGCTTGACGCAGACTGGAGAGATGGCTCAGTGGGTGGGACCCCTTGAATGTGCATGAGAACCAAGAATTTGACCGCCGTCGTCATCCATGCTTGCAATCCCAGCACCAGGGGCAGAGGAGACAAGGACAGATGGGCTTGTGGAGAGCTCCGGGTTCAGTGAGAGAGTCTGCTTTTGGGTGACAAGATACAAGAGGGACAGAGCAGGGCACCTCCACCTGGTCTCCAAATACATATACAGAACATGCACATCTGCACAGACATGTGCTTAAAATATGCACATGGAAGAAATGGCTTAGTGGTTAAGACATTTGCCTACAAAGCCAAAGGACCCAGGTTCAATTCCCCAGGCCCCACGTTAGCCAGATGCCCAAGGGCGCACATACGTATGGAGTTTGTTTACAGTGGCTAGAGGTCCTGGTGCACCCATTCTCTCCCTTTCTCTCTCTCTCTCTCTCTCTCTCTCTCTCCTTCCCTCACTCCCTCCCTCTCCCCTGCTTATTTATCTCTCTCAAAAAAAAAAAAAAATGCACACACACCACAATGTACACACACTCACATGCAAAAAGTAAACAAACATGGAAAAAAAAAGAGATCAGAGAAAGGAGTAAGGAGAACACAGTAAACATGTCAAAATCAAGACCTCCTCCATCCACTGACAAATAACAAGAAAGTTGCTATCAGATGAAAGAGATCTCAGAAATCACTAATCACAATTGATCGATTGATGATATGAGCTCTGACTTCTTGGATGGTGGATTAATCTTGAACTTGTACTTCAAAGTACATAAAGTAAAAGCTGACAAACCTTCAAAGAGCAAGTGACCAGTCCACCCTGCTGAAGGGATCTTCAGCACTCCACCCACAACGACGGAGGACGCAGCCAGGAGAGCAGGTGGGCTGTCTGGCTGTGGGTTAAGGGAGGGCAGGGAAGTACAACAGAACGGCCCCTTGTGAGACCTTCAGGGAGTTGTTTTGAGTAGGCAAAGGCCTCTGAGATTTTTGTAGCAGTGCAATGGAATGGCCTGAGCTCCACCTTACAAGGCTCAATGTGGCTGCTCATCTGAGAACACCTTGGCCTCGCTGCCCTTGCTTTCCTTTGCTCCGAAAACAATATCATAATGATCATAACGTCTCACCACCCCTTCTCAGACCTTTGCTGGCACGTACCTTGTGTTCTTTGATCTCTGACTATTGGACTCCCTTGAGTATCAGGGCTTGATCCTTAACTCCATACTGTGTATAGTTTTCTTCAAGACTTTTTCCATGCTCATAGATTGAAACATGGCCCCAGAAGTACAGAGAGGAAAATCAGAAAAAAAAAAAAATGAAGATGTTCATGAACACAGGACCCTTTTATAAAAGGTTTCTGGTCGGTGGACTGACCACTGGCTGTATTGTAAGGTGACCCCTGCCCCACATGCCATGGGTAGCACAGTGAGGGACTGGAAGGAAACTTTTAAACAAAACAAGACACGAGGGCTGGAGAGGTGGCTTAGCACTTAATGCACACGCCTATGACGCCTAAAGACCCAGGTTCGATTCTCCAGGTCCCATGTAAGCCAGATATACATGGTGGCACATGCATCTGGAGTTTGTTTGCAGTGGTTAGAGGTCCTGGAGTGCCCATTAACACTCCCTCTCACAATGTCTCTCTCTCTCTCTCCCTCTGTCTCTAATAAATGAATAAATAAATAAAATCCTGAAAAAAAGGTAGGTTATTTTTTAAAAAAAGAACAAAACATGGGATGAGCATTTCTTTAAAAAAAATTCCAAGCCATGTGTGGTGGCTATAATCCTAATACTTGAGAGGCTGAGGCAGGAGAATGGCCATGAGTTTGAGGAAAGGCTGGGCTACAGAGTGAATTCCATATCAGACTGGGATAGAATGAGATCTTGCTTAAAAAAAAAAAAAAAAAAAAGCAGACAAACAAAAAAAAGACAAGAAGAAATAAATGCACCTCTATAAAAAGAAAGAGCTACATTTGGAGAGTATCTGGGAAGGCAAGTAGGGTTAACAAGTGGATTTTAGAAATGAGAGAAACAACAGCCTATGTCTATGTGGAGGGGGAAATCCGACACAGAAGAGATCAAGACAAACATTAAAGGAAGGAAGGACAGGAAACATCCTTCAGGGGGAGGGGAAGGACAGGCTCTGGTGTAGCCGGGCAGCGGTGGGGACTCAGCTGCGAGCGCAGATGGCTGATCATAGTAACGGAGCGGAGACCGAGTATTTGGGCACAGATGCAACTAGGTGGGCTGATGCGGTCGTGGGAGCTCACGGAACTTCTTTTCTGATGGCTTCTATTTTTCTCAGAGAAATAGGAAGCAATGCCATCAGCTAAGAGTGCGAAGGGGGAGGAGGTGTGGAAGGCTTGAGGAGACAAAGCATGAAATAGCTGTCCCAGAAATGGAGAGGGGCTGGAGCTGGGCCATGCCTTGAGCTTGCCATTCAGTGTCCCGAGCCCACTGGAGTGAGTCACTGTGCTGGGGGTGAAGGAGTTCTCCATCCACAGGAGTTCTCTGTGGGTGGGCAAGATCTGGGCAGAAGGCTGGCTTCAAGCCATGCTGTGGTTTTTTACCAGGCAAGTAAGAAAAGAAGAGACGGGGACAAGACAGTAGAGTGTGTGCACAGGGGTCACCATGATACCGTGGATTTAAACAAAGGAGAGTGACAAGATGGAAAAGAAGGCCACAGGACCACAGAGGCAATAGAATCAAAGACCTATAGGGCTCAGGGGGAGGAGGACTTGATTCCAGAGTTTGGCAGGGCAGTAGTGGAAGATTTCTGTTACCAGAAATGGCGATTATAGGTAGGATGACGAAGCAAGTGGTAAGGGTTGAGCAGAGTTCTTCAGAGAAGGAGAAGGCACCGAGAAGCCAGTATTTGGGGAACATCGTCTAACGGGTTGCTCAACCCATCAGTCAGTATGTCAGGCATTGTCAACCAGGAAATAAAATTCTTGAGAAAGCTACCCAGGTAAGGGTGGTTGATGACCCAACAAGATCGTGATTCCTTACGATCTGAGAGCTTTCAGGCTGGAGGGATGGCTTAGCGGTTAAGGTGCTTGGCTGCAAAGCCAAAGGACCCAGGATCCATGTAAGCCAGGTGCACAAGGTGGCGCATGCATCTGGAGTTTATTTGCAGTGACTGGAGACCCTTGGGCATCCATTCTCCCTCCCCACCCCAACACTTTCTCTGTCTATCAAATAATAAACATATAAATAATAGTAAAAAGACATGAGAGCTTTGCTTTGCCAGAAAAGCATTGCTCCCAATACACGTTGCAGTTTCATCTGGCTACATGTACTCAGCAGGCATGACTAAAGCTTCTTGCTGTGACATCTGTGACTATTAACTACATGGCCCTGGACAAGTCACTTAACTTCCTACCTATAGTTCATTCAGCTGCAAAAGAGAATATCGATAGCCACCTCGTACCCTATGAAGTGTTCAGCAAAAGTGTATACTTGTGCTGAAACGTGGCTTAATCTTCCATAACAGTCAGCCATGTTACTGTTTACTTCCTAGAAAAGGATCGTAAGGGCTGGAGAGATGGCTTAGCGGTTAAGCACTTGCCTGTGAAGCCTAAGGACCCCGGTTCGAGGCTCGGTTCCCCAGGTCCCACGTTAGCCAGATGCACAAGGGGGCGCACGCGTCTGGAGTGCGTTTGCAGAGGCTGGAAGCCCTGGCGTGCCCATTCTCTCTCTCTCCCTCTATCTGTCTTTCTCTCTGTGTCTGTCGCTCTCAAATAAATAAATAAAAAATTAAAAAAAAGAAAAAAAAGAAAAGGATCGTACGAGCATCTGGAAAATGGGAAAAATAATAGAGGTATATTTGTTTGAACAAACAAATCTGACACACATGGGAATTAAGTTTTTAAAACTACAGTAAAAAGAGACCATTGTAGAACTCGTTATAATGAGAGCATTATAAAGAGAGCTCATTTAAAATGCATTGTTGATTGCAATACAACTTGTAAACATTGCCTGTGTAGTAAGGGATGACCTTGTGCTACCTGGTTTTAAATGTGTTTAAAAAAAAAAAACAAAAAACCAAACTAAAGCTTCTAGGCTTAAGTTTTCTTGACAGGAGTCAGAATTATTTTATAGACGGGAATGGCAAAGTAATCTCAAGCATTCTTGGATACGTATCCAGTGATGCTGTGCTTGTCCCAAGTTACTGTATCTCCAAGTGAGCCACGGCAGCAGCGTTGAATCATATCAAACTGACTGACTGATATAGTGCTCTTGAGGAAACTTGGAATTTTAATTAACAATGAAGCAAATTTACCTACACAGCTTAGCTTGTTTTAAGTATCTCACAAATATATTTTGAGTGAATTAGAACTGATCTCATAACTACAATTACATGGTTCTATGACTGAGCCACTTTAAGTACTACTGTTGTTTGGGCCTAGTTACCAATTCTACCTTAATAAAAAGATCATGCTGTCGTTTGCATTAAACTTGGTCTTGACCTCTGGCTACCTCTGTTTTTTGGTTTTTTTTTTTTTCCTGTTATATTTATTGCATTCTTCAGTTTTAGTTTTGTCTGTTTTACTTCCTGCTTGTAGTTCAATCTTCTCTAGATCTATTCAAACTCCTCTTACTGTCTCACTTCATATCTGAGTTATGTGGCTTGTTACATTAGGTTGGTGATTGGGTCTCTCTCTCTCTTTCTCTGTCTCTCTCCTTGTTAAGTGCCCAAATCATATACAGTCAAAGAAAAAAAAAAACAAAACACAGATGAGCCTGTGAACCATCTGACTGAAAATCCATTCTCTGTTAGGTATTCTGAGGTAATATTCTTGTGAAACCTTATAATGTTCTACAAATGCACACAGTCCCATTTGATCTACGCTAGACCACCTACACCAGATTTAAATATGTAAGCAACAAGGACAGTGTATGTTTTTTCACACCTCCATTTTGGTGGCACCACACATTCACAGACGGATCTTGCCTGTAACCAATTCCTGCTTCCCTGGTGCTGAACACTGCCGTAGAGGGGACCCTCAGTGCCTCGAGCTTCAGTGTCTCAATGCCCCGATGCACACTTTCCCAGACAGCACACTGAGCCCGCCATAGACATGCATTGCACATGTTTTATTTATTTATTTACTTTTATTCTTTGCTCTTTTCTTTTTCAGGTGGAGGTGCGTAAGAGTATTAAGGTATACAAGCACATGCATAGGAGTGTGGGTAGCAGCCACAGGTAAACATTAGATGTCTTACTCAATGGCTCTCCGCCTTATTTTTCTAAGGCAGGGTCTCTCACCAAACCCAGAGCTCACTGACTTGGCTGGTCTAGCTAGCAAGTGAGTCCCAGGTGCTCTCTGCCTCCACTTTCCCCTAGTCAGGATTCTAGGTCCGTGTCACCACGCCCATCATTCTACGTTACCTTTAAACTTCCTTTCTGTCGCATCTCCACTTAATCTACTGCAGTTTCGACAGTTGCATGTTTTACACGAGGTTATTGTATGCCGCACATATTTCATTGCTAGTTTGTTCAAGTGTTTTTGTCATTCGCTCTAGGACTGTTTCCTATTTAACCTTCCAGATGCAAGGGGTCAACCACATGAAAATGCTGGGCGAGGTGGCATGTGCTTGTCCGTCTGTCCCACCATCAGAGACGCTGAAACAGGCCGACCCTGGGGTTCTCTGTCCAACCAGTCTAGCCTGACAGGTGAGTTCCTGGCTAATGAGAGACCTTGTGTCAACAGTAAAGGGGGATGATATTCCTGAGGAATGAGGCCGGAGGGTATCTTCTGGCCTTCCTATAGACCTACACCCATACGCAGGCCCACATAGCCCCCAGCATGCACACCGACACATGCATAACAATAAATAAACAAGAAATATAAAGATGCAGTGGGTTCAGGTGCTTCCATGACCCTCTGAAGGCCAAACCTTGCCTAATCCCTGGAAATCTTACTGAGATTTTGACCTCATCTGAGGCCTGAACTCTTGCTCCCCGCCCCCAACTTCAGAGAACTGAGGCATGACAGGCGGGTGTGGGGAGGGGAGAGGCTTATGTGGAATCTAAACAATGCAGCAGACCTTCAAGTCACGCTGTCATCTGAGAAACCAGATGACACAGAATATGGTCTGCGTGTTTGTGTGTCCCCATTGGAGACAGGCAAAGGAGGGGAGAAAGGTGATTAGCAAACCTAAAACTGTCTGAGCACATCCACCCATGAAGTGGGATAAAGAACCCAGAAACAAACCCACACACCCACGATTAATTGATTTTTGACAAAAATTCTCCAAAACATAGCAGAGGAATGACAATGAACAGTTGTTGGAAAAACTGAATTATACACCAAAAGAACAGAATCACCTCCTCATATACATTACACACATTAAACATGCAAACATAGGTCATAAACTTATGAAATGATTAGAAGGCAATATCCCTAAATCTTCATGGCTTTGTGTGCACAAGGTTCTGATCCTAAAAGCCAAACAGGCTAAATGAGGACATAATCAAGCTGAAAATCATCTGCAGACCCAACGAGTCAGCTGGCATAGAGAAGACATAGCATTCAGATAGGAAGAGAATGTTTGCAGGTCACTCACAGGTCATAAAAGGGAATTAGAGGGCTGGAGAGGTGGGGCTTGCCTGCGAAGACCAAGAACCCAGGTTCCATTGCTCAGGCCTCACATAAACCAGATGCACAAGGTGGCACATGCATCTGGAGTGCATTTGCAGTGGCTAGAGGCCCTACTATGCCCATTCTCTCTCTCTCTCCCCCCTCTTTCTCTCTCTCAAATAAATAAGTAAGTAAGTATATAGTAATTAGCATGACATGAACAAGTTAAAAGGAGGTGGCTCAGCTTACTGTTTTTGAGGTGTCTGCCCATCATGATGGGAAGAGTATGGCACTCATAATGACCAGAAACCAAACCAAGAAAAAGCGAGAGAGAGAGAGAGAGAGAGAGAGAGAGAGAGAGAGAGAGAGAGATAGCCCATGTTAATGTAGACTTTCTCAAATTTTCCCTTTTATTCCATTTGATCCCCCAAATGCATATAAAGCTGCCCATATGCAGGGTGGGTCTTCCCCCGTCAGTTAATCCTCTGTGGAAAAAGCCTTCACAGACACACAGGAGGTAAACTCTGCTAATCCCCTGGGTACTTAATCCAATCAAGCTGGCCATAAAGATTAACCATCACCACAAGGGGACAATATCAAAAAGGTACAAGGAACTAAAGATGAATGGAAAACAAAGAAAAAAAGGAATCAAAATGAATAACAAAGGACTAGAACATTCATCAAAAGGAGACAAGCAAATAGCCAAAAGACACATGAAAATGCTCAAAATGTTTTTATTTATTTGGGAGAGAGAGAGAGAGAGAATGGGTGTGCCAGGCCCCCCAGCCACTGCAAACAAACTCCAGATGTATGTGCATCTGACTTACATGGGTCACAGGGAAATGAACCTGGGTCCTTTGGCTTTGTAGGCAAGTGCCTTAACTGCTAAGCCATCTCACAATATTGAGTCATAAGATAAATACAAATTCAAACCTTAATGAAGTGTATGACTTTGCACCTATTTTGCTATTCCTATCACAGAAGACACTTCCTGTCAGTGAGGGTATGAAGAAAAGGAAAGTTTTATGCATGGACGGTACAACAGTCCCCTTGAAAATAGTCGGCAGATGCCTCATAAGGTTAAAAATGGAAATTCTTGAGTAAGAGGATAAAATAGAGACTTTCTCCATGCATGAGAAGAATCAGGGTTACAAAATACCAACTATATTCCAAAGGGAAAAAGCGATGAAAAGCATCAGGAATCAACAAGGAGGTGTACAGAGCAGTGAGGACTTCCCTCTAGCCTCATGACCTTCCAGCCCCTAGGCTTTGGACTTGGTGTGAAGTCCCTCCCATGAGCAGGTCTTATGTCTAGTCAGAGAGCAGCTGACTGCTCCCATAGCCTGTGTGCTAAAAGCAGAGAGTATACTCGTTAAAACGTCTTCTAATAATTTTTGATCCAGGCTGTTCTCATTCTTGGTTTGAAAAATCTGCTTTTAACAGAATGGCAACAAATACTGACTTGGGAGACCCAAGATGCATCAGCACATTAAAAAAAAAAAAAAAAAAAAAAAAAGAAGAAGAAAGAAAGGAAGGAAGGAAGGAAGGAAGGCAAATGCCCAGCAGCAGTTCCCTCTATCACAGCTGCCAGGGCCCGGGAGGGAGGTAGTGGGATGAAGATAAGTGCTGCTCTTCTGGCTGGCTCCACAACCTAAAACTCAGCAAAGCAGCAATTCAGAGGATGCAGAGAGCTTAATGCTAAAGGTGACATAAAACACACTCCAAAGTTCAGGGAACACGGCAGAAGAGGGGGCAGAAAGAAGGTAAAAGTCACAGTGTAGGAAGGGATTTTCAGAAGTTTTGCCTCCTCCACAAAGGTTGGCCAGTGCATTAAAGGACCTCACCGTGAATGCCTATAACCACGCTGGGGAGGGTCCTGAGAGAAATGAGGCCTGGAGTGGGGAGGGAGAGGGGTCAAGAGAGTATAACTCACAGGGAATATGAGCAATATACAATGTGTTCATAACTTTTTCCATGAGTAAAAAAGAATTTTAAAAAAAGAGGTGTACAGGAGAGCTATAAAACCCACAGACACAGAAAGGCGACCCAGGGAACAGGACGAAACATCCACAGGGCTCCTGTCACAGGTGTGGGAGGAGGGGTACGTGTGTGTGTGTCTGTGAATGATCGGGAAGGCCCCAGTCGAGACCCCAATCGTAAAGCATTCCAAGCAGCTGGAGCAATGGCAGAACGGAAGTCATGGGCATAAGAGAAACACCCAGGTTTTGCAAAGCTCAAATTCAGTATGCCACATCAGGCAGTCAGGGAGACGGGGAGGGCCAAGCACAGACCAGCTGAGAGACCTGAGCCTCAGCTTGGACTATGGAGGGCTCTGTGACGGTGGCCCTGCCTGTGTCTGTGACTAGAAGCTGAGTCGGACCCCCGAGGATTCGGGGTTCAGGGCTCCCGGCCGGAAGCAAGCTGGCTACTCTAGCCTTAGAGCTCCCTCACTGCTGCCATGTGTTATCAGATACCTGGCAGGCCTGAGAGCCGCAAGCACATATGACTTGATTTATCCAATCTTCCTCCCACATAGTGGTTTGCTGCTGGACAGAATCAGAGATTCACGGGCCCCGAGGCCAGCACTCCCTTGGCTTTCCCTCTAGTGCAGATCTCACAGCTCCACGTTCTCCCTCACTCTCCCATGCGCTTGGATATTTACAGCTCATGAGAATAAACCCTGAGATGATTAGAAATTTGCCCAACTCCCAGGTCATGAGACACCGGGGCCAGCAGCTGCTCCCAGTATTCAAAGAAAGGGAATGTCTAAAATGAATGCATCCCAAAGCTGAAAACTGACCCTCGATGGACCCAGGCCACAGCATAGGTCACCAGCCCAACCTGAACCCCAGTAAGCTATAGCTACAACTCGCTACCGTGCCCCTCAAACTCAGCAGACTCCAATATTAGACGACCTGAAAAGAAGCTGTTTTTCTTCTTAGCATTTGCCTTTTTGCTGTAGGGTTTGTATTGTTTTTCACATTGTTGTATTTTAGGAAAATCATTGTCTTTTCTTTTTCATGAACCTTTTTTCTTACTCTTCAGTTAGGTTTTGTTGTTGTTGTTGTTGTTTTTTTTGGGGGGGGTTTCGAGGTAGGGTCTCACTCTGGTCCAGGCTGATCTGGAATTAACTCTGTAGTCTCAGGGTGGCCTTGAACTCACGGCGATCCTCCTACCTCTGCCTCCCAAGTGCTGGGATTAAAGGTGTGTGCCACCATGCCCGGCTCAGTTAGGTTTTTATTTTTTATTATTTATTCTTCTTCCTTGTATACTTTGTACTTTATTCAAACCTGCTCATTTCCTTTTCCCTTTATCCTACTCAAAGATGAATGACTGATTGATTGACTGATTTCTACTGTGTCTAGGAATGTCTGTGTGGGAGCACCTCCACCATTTTCGTTTGTTTTGATACGGAGTCTCTCATTGTCCTGGAGCTCACCAAGTAGACCAGACTGGCTAAGCAGTGATGCTAAGGAACCAGCTGCCTTCACTTCCCCAGTGCTGGGATTACAAACCCAGGCCCTTGTCCATTTTTATGTAGGTTAATGGAATCAACCTAAGGCCCTCATGCTTGGAAGGCACGTGCTTTATTGATAAAGCCAGCTGTCCAACTCACTCATTTATTATCATTACCTTTATTTATTGTGAACTCCATATTTCTCCATTGCTATTTTCCTACCTGTGGATATTGTTGATGTAATGGGTTTAATGATTTCTTCTGGCTATTTGGGTTTCTCTTCCCTTTTCCTGGCCCAGAGATAAACAGGGATGGAACTCAGAAGCCTACCCTAGTGGAACCTTGACACCAGGCCTGAGTTTAACTGTATTTCCAGGTTTGGTTTGTTTGGGCGATGTTGCTGCTACAGTAGTTTATTTTCTTCTCTTTAAATGGTACCGGAGCTCTCATCAACACCTTCTCATTGGCTGGAAAGATGGCTTAATGGTTAAGTGCTTGCCTTGTGAAGCCTAAAGACCTTGGTTTGAGGCTCAATTCCCCAGGACCCACGTTAGCCAGATGGACAAGGGGGCGCAAGCATCTGGAGTTCGTTTGCAGTGGCTAGAAGCCTTGGCGTGCCCATTCTCTCTCTGTCTCTCTCTGTCACTCTCAAATAAATAAATAAAAATGAAGCAAAAAAATTTAAAAAAATAAAACTTCTCATTGGCTGGAAAGATGGCTTAGTGGTTAAGGTGTTTGCCTGCAAAGCCAAAAAGACCCTGGTTCAATTCCCCAGGATGCACGTAAGCCAGATACACAAGGTAGCGCACACATCTGGAGTTCGTTTGCAGTGGCCAGAGGCCCTGGCATGCCCATTCTCTCTCCCTCTTTCTCTGTGTCAAATAAATAAATAAATAATTTTAAAATATATTTTAAAAACGTCTCATGAAGACCCCTAGATCAAATTAAAACAGATATTCCCTGTAGCACACGTGCAGACTGCAACTTAGAAACACAAGAAATATGAAAAGGCAAGGCAATGTGACTGCTGCAAAAAACCTACAACTCTTCAATAACTGACTCTGAACACATTGAAAGGGCAGAAATATCAGATAGTGGATTCAGCAGTCTCGTTTCTAAAGTGAGCAAAGGCCTCCAGGAGGATTCAAATAAACAGAATCATGAAACGAAGAGGTCAATTCAATGCCCAGATGATCAATTAAGTAGCACGGGCAAGAAACTTAACAGATGTGGATAGAGGGACCAACAATATAGACCAAAGGCCTGTAAGATGCACCTAATAAATTACAGCAGAAATGTTCCCCAAATCTATGGAAAGAAATGGACATCAAAGTCCATGAGACATTTAGAACCCTCGATAGACATGACTAGCAATTACCCGTTCTATGTTGTTTTTTTTTTTAAATTCAAATGCCAAGAATGCAAAACAAAGAAAGAAGACTGAAAGCTACAAGAGAAGCAACATGTGACTTACCAAGGCAACTCTGTCAGAATATCAAAAGATCTCTCAGCATGAAGCTTAAATGCCAGGCAAGCTCTCGGACAGAAGTATTTCAAGCCTTGAAACAAAATAACTTCTAGCCAAAACTACAGTATGTTCCAAGCTATTCTTTAAAATCAGAAAGATAAAGACCTTTCATATAAACAGAAAGAAAAGCAATTCATGATTAAAGTCATTGAGTGTTATGGGAGATATTTAATAGGAGCATTACTACACAAGGGAGAAATATGTCCACACGCACAAGAGCTTCAGGAAGACAAGTGGAAGTGAACATGAGGAAAGAGTCAAGCATCATACATTCAAGAACCAGAAAACCTCTATGACCCTTTCAACATTCACCCTAAATATAAACAGTCTTAACTCTCCAATTAAAGACACAAGCCTGTTAAATGGATTACAAACAAAAGCCAAGTATTCTGTTCTCTGTCTACAACAAACTCGTCGCAATAGCAAAGAAATACAGAGAGTGAAAAGGTAGAAAATGATATTTCAAGAAAATAGAATCAGAGAGCAGGCCGGAGTAGCGATCCTTATATCTGAAAAAATTAATAAGAAGATAAAGAAGGTCACTAAATATTAATGAAGGGAACAATACATCAAGAAGATATAATAATTGGGATGGGTTGAATAAGATGTCCCCCATAAGCTCATGTTTGGTCCCCAGCTGGTGGCAACTTGGGAGATGGAGGTTTACTGGAGGAGATGGATCTCTGGGGATGGACTCTGAGGTTTCCAGTGTGAGTTTAGCTTATTCTTTTCCTGCTATTTTCCACCTGCTTTGGCATGAAGGTTAGGTCCAACCTCTCTGCTCTACTGTCTTTTCCCTGCCATCATGAAGCTTCCCCTTAAGGCTGTAAGCTCAAGTACACCCTATCTTCCCATCACCTGCTTTTGGTCCCATGCTTTGTTCTAGCAACAAGAAGGTAGCTACAGCCAGGCGTGGTGGCGCACGCCTTTAATCCCAGCAGTCGGGAGGCAGAGGTAGGAGGATCGCCGTGAGTCCAAGGCCACCCTGAGACTACAGAGTTAATTCCAGGTCAGCCTGGACCAAAGTGAGACATTACCTTGAAAAACCAAAAAAAAAAAAAAGAAAAAGAAAAAAGAAAAAAGAAGGTAACTACAAAGATAATTATTAATATAGCTGCATTAAATAGGAGTGTATCCCATTTTATAAAATAAAAACTACTAGAGATAAAGGGACAGATAGCTCCAGATACAGTCATAGCTGGTGAGCTCAATTCTCATCAATATATATATCACCTGGACCAAATATCAACAAAGAAGCCTCAGAGTTAAGTTAAACAATCGATCAAATAGGCATAACAAACATTTACAGAATATTCTACCCACCATCTCTGGAATACATATGCTTCCTTGAGAGGCCCATGGAAGTTTCTCCAAAATAGATCATGTTTGAGGGAAAGAAGTGAGTCTTTAAAAATACAACAGAGGGGCTGGAGGGATGGCTTAGTGGTTAAGGTATTTGCCTGCAAAGCCAAAGGACCCAGGTTCGATTCCCCAGGACCCACATTAGCCAGATGTACAAGGAGGCACTTGCATCTGGAGTTTGTTTGCAGTGGCTGGAGGCCCTGGCATGCCCATTCTCTCCCTCCCTCTCTCTCTCTCTCTCTCTCTCTCCCTGTCTCTCTCCCTCTTTCTCTGTAAAATGAATAAATAAATAAAAATAAAATATTTTTTAAAATACAACAGAGGAAGGAAATAATTTCTTGTATATTATCAGATTGTAATTGGGTAAAATTGGAAATCAGCCACAAGAAAAACCATAGAAATTTCAAACAATACATGGAGATTCAATAATATACATCTGAATGATTGACTGGTCATTGAAGAAATCAGAGGGGAAATTAAAATTTCTGGAGTCAAATTAAATGGAAAAAACAAAAACTTTCAAGAACCTTTGGGCTACAGCCAAAGAAGCTTTCAGAGGGAATTTGCCTACATTAAGAATTCAGAGCTGGGCCGGGCGTGGTGGCACACACCTTTAATCCCAACACTCAAGAGGCAGAGGTAGGAGGATCGCTGTGAATTTGAGGCCACCCTGAGACTCCATAGTGAATTCCAGGTCAGCCTGGACTAGAGTGAAACCCTACCTCGGAAAACCAAGAATGGTGGCACACACCCTTACTCTCAGCACTTAGGAGGCAGAGATAGGAAGAGTGCCTTGAGTTCAAGGGCACACCCTGAGACCATATAGTGAATTCCAGGTTAGCCTGTGCTAGAGTGAGACCCTACTTCAAAACAAGAAAAATGAATTCAAGGCTGGAGAAATGGCTTAGCATTTAAGGTGCTTGCCTGCGAATCTTAAAGACCCAGGTTTAATTCCCTAGTACCTATGTAAGGCAGATACACAGGGGCCACAGGCGTCTGGAGTTTATTTGTAGTGGCTAGAGGCCCTGGTGTGCCCACTCTCTCTCTATATATATATCTGCCTCTCTCGTTCTCTCTTAAATAAATAAAAATATTAAAAATTCAAAGAGAACTCAAAGAAATAACGAAATGATGCACCATAAGGTCATAGAAAAATGAGAATAAGGTCCTGAGGAGATGGCTTAGCACTTGACTTACAAGCATGAAGGCTTGAGGTTGATCTCCACCACCCATATAAACATTAATCATGGCCACCCATGCCTGAAACCCAGTCCAGAGGCAGGCAGAGACAGGATAACTGCTGAACTTCTCTAGCCAGCCAGTCCAACTGCAATCCATGAGCAATAAGAAATTTCTGCTTAAAGAAACAGCACAGAGCCGGGCGTGGTGGAGCACACCTTTAATTCCAGCAGTCAGAATCACTGTGAGTTTGAGGCCACCCTGAGACTTGTAGGGAATTATAGGTCAGCCTGGACCAGAGTGAACCCTATCTCAAGAAAAAAACAAAAAAACAAAAAAACAAAAAACAGAGAAAAGAAAAGAAACAGCATAGGAAAGCAATAGAAGAGAGAACACCTGATTTTCCCCTCTGGCTTCAGTATGCATATGCGCAGTATGCATGCATCTGTACACACACGTGCATATTCTATATACACACACACATGCATATACCACATGCATGTGCCCCCACCACATACAACACACACACCATACTACATACATGTGCCCCATAGTCCACCACACATAACACACATGCCATACCACATGCATGTGCCCCCCACCCTTCCACACATAACACACACACCACACCACATATATGTGTCCCCCCACACCCAGCCACACATAATATATACAAACCCCAAAAGAAGGACAAGTGACCGTCAAAATCATAAACCAAAAACATAATGAAGATGTGGGTGGGAATTAAAGAGGTTCAGAATGTAAACAACTACAAAAAATTAATGAAACAAGAAATTGGTTCTTTAGCATATGAACAATGTTAACAACCCTAAGCCAAACTAACCAAAAGAAGAGCAATGTTAAGAAAGTCAGAGATGAAAATTGGAGTTTGCCATAGGTACCGCTGAAATCCAGAGGATAAGTGGGAAATCTTTTGAAAATATATATTGCAATGACTTGGAAATTCTTGAAAAGGGCTATGAATTGTAGAAACATATGGCCTAATAAAAGTGAATGGAGAAGATACAAAAACAACCTAAACATATCTATCACAAGCAACGGAATCAATGCAATAATGCAGAGTTTCCCAGGTAAGAAAAGTGCAAGACTGGACAGAGTTGTTGATAAATTCTACAAATCTGTAAAATAAATAAATAAAGGAAAGAAAAAAATTATGGATATGGCTCACATGGTAAGAATGATGGCTGTGCATCAGGACCTTAATTCAACACCTGATACTTATGTAAAAATCCAGGCATGGCCACGCATACCTGTATCCTCACCACTGAAAAGTGCAGAGATAGGAAAATTGCTGAGGCTCACTGATCAGCCAGCCTAACCAACAAAGGTGGGCTCCATGGTTAGTGGCAGACTGTCTCAAAGAAATGACGTGGAAGAGCAATAGAAAACACCAGACAGACATAGTTCTGTGGCCTCTGTATTTGTATTTATAGGTACACCTATCTGCACACACACATGCATGCAACACACACATACACACACACACTACTAAAAAAAATACAAAACACTAATACACTGTCCAAACTATTTCATAAAACAGAAATGGAAGTAACACTGTCTACGAAGCCAATATGAATTACCCTGATCTAATCCCCAAACCAAAGAAGAACATGACTAAAACTGAGAACTATAAACCAGCTCTGGCCAGAAGTCGAGATGGCATGGCATTCTTGTGCCTCTGTATCTGCAGTTCCACAAACCAGCTTTCAGAGAGGCATGAGTTAAAATATTCCATGATTTTGCTCTTGGATGTGGTCCAGAATCAATAGTAGTCTATTTGCTTTAGGCGCTTAATAAATGCATACCAGTCATTTGACAGAAAAAAATATATTTTTCTACAAATCATAAAAGTAGAAATCTCTGTGAATCAGATTACTTTACAAACATAGGATAAAACCTGCTGGGCTAGAGAGATAACTTAGCGATTAAAGCACTTGCCTGCGAAGCCTAAGGACCCACGTTCTATTACCCAGTAAGCCAGATGCACAAGATGGCACCTGCATCTGGAGTTCATTTGCAGTGGCTATAGGCCTTGGCACACCCATTCTCTCTATGTGCCTCTTTCTTACTCTTAAATAAATAAATAAAATAAAATTTTTAAAACCTGCCAATGTGGACAGAGAAAAGGGGAATAAATTCAGCTGTAATAAAGATGCATTATATGATGCTGGGGAAAAATAACATCTTTAGTGACTTAAGCCTGTATTAATACAAAACTCAAA
Source organism: Jaculus jaculus (assembly GCF_020740685.1). NCBI lineage: Eukaryota > Metazoa > Chordata > Mammalia > Rodentia > Dipodidae > Jaculus > Jaculus jaculus. Next base: position 13,845,479 of record NC_059110.1, on the reverse strand, counting down.
GAAGCATTTTGGAACTGATATACAACTGATCATACTTTAGGTTAAAACATCCCAAATAACTAATGAGCCATCAAGCTCTACCACAACTTCCTAAGGCCTCCTCTCCCTCACTTCTCTGACCCCTCCACATAGCACCAGGACATGGAAACTTTTGCCTGTCTTCCTTTGAGAATAAAGGTAGAGGGGAGGGGAAGTTTAGTCAAAGGCCAATGACAATATTATTTGAACTCATGTAACCTGTCAGCTTATCACTTATAGAAGGTAATATATGGCAACAGAAATAACAACAAGAAAAACAACTATAAATAAGAAAGTATCCTAGAAAAATATCTGAGGAAATCAATCAAAATGCAAATTAGAGTATTTTTAAGACAGAACTCTGACCCAGGCATGGTGGCTCATGCCTTTAATCCCATCACTCAGGAGGTAGAGGTAGGAGGATCAATGTGAGTTCAAGACCAGCCTGAGACTACATAGTGAATTCGAGGTCAGCCTGGGCTGGAATGAGACTCTACCTCAAAAAGCCAAACAACAACAACAACAACAACAAAAAACATGGGCATTCAGAGGTCCCACCAATGCAAGTTCTGACTAGACCGCATCTCCAGAGGACTCTAGGGCTATTATGATGGAATGTTTTCAACCAGAAATCCTACCTTATGCTGTTCGAGTTTCCTCTGTATTGTGTTTGCTGTTTCCTCATGAACCTGCTGAATGGTGATCTCCTCTCGTAGGGCCACCTCTGCCCTGTACAGCCAGGCACCTATAGTGCCCAAAGGTGCAGGAAGAGATTTATCAAGCTGTATATGCCAATCAAACAGCTGAAATTTAAAAAAAAAAAAGAAAAATGAACATCTCTATTACATAAGATAATTGCCAAGACTTCCACAAATGATTTGAAAATCTACAAAAATATTTAATTTAACTAATGCAAGCAAATTCTGTTAATATCAAATAAGCAAATATCTATATTCTGAGTCTGATACTTTGAGGGTGGTAAGGCAGTTACAAACACAGAAAATTTGAGGAGATAAAACCTATGTTAGACATGGAAAGATTTTAATGCTTAAACAATTTTCTTGTGGGAACAGTAATACGTGCCCAGTTATTTCCAATGTGGTTTTTGCTTAAAGGGAAGGGCCCCGTTTTGCTGACATGGTCCAAGGGTGGAATCATTAATATAATGTTGTAAGTGTCTCTTAGTGCTCAAATGAGAATCCCACTATGTCTGTCTGTGGTTGTTTAGATTTAAAATACTGCCCATAGACTCATTCATGTGTTTAGATATGCAGTCCCCAGTAGATGGCACTGTTTGGGAAGGATGTGCAACATTTAGGATTTGCACCTTTACTGGTGGAAGTGTGTCTTTTGGGGCAGACCTTAAACTAGTAATGGCTTAATCCCCCTGGTCCTTATCTATTTCCTTCTGTTGATGTGAAGATGTGACACAGGCTTCCAGCTCATGCCATGATCTCTCTGGCCATGATGAAACTTCTCCTTGAAACTGCAGACCAAAATAAACCTATTCTTCCCTAAGCTGTTTCTTTTATAAAAATATTATTTATTTATTTTATTATTTATTTAAGAGAGAGAGAGAAATAGGCAAGGGAGAGAGAGAAAATGGGTGTGCCAGGGCCTCCAGCCATTGCAAACAAACTCTAGATGCGTGCACCCCTTTGTGCATCTGGCTTACGTGGGTCCTGGGGAATCTAACATGAGTCCTTTGGCTTTGCAGGCAAGCACAGTAACTGCTAAGCCATCTCTCCAGCCACCTAAGTTGTTTCTTGACAGGTATTTTTTTTAATTTAATTTAATTTTTATTTATTTATTTATTTATTTATTTATTTGAGAGCGACAGACACAGAGAGACAAGGACAGATAGAGGGAGAGAGAGAGAGAGAATGGGCATGCCAGGGCTTTCAGCCTCTGCAAACGAACTCCAGACGCGTGCGCCCCCTTGTGCATCTGGCTAACATGGGACCTGGGGAACCGAGCCTCGAACCAGGGTCCTTAGGCTTCACAGGCAAGCGCTTAACCGCTAAGCCATCTCTCCAGCCCTTGACAAGTATTTTGAATGAGAACATAACTGAGACACCTCTTATACCATCAGATAAACCACTAGAAAAAAATGGGATTGTATAGACAGTTCTAGATAAAGAACACATCTCAAGATTCTTTCTATATGATATGCCCAGGATTTTCTAACCTTCTCTCTGTTTCTTTTATTTTACAATAACAAGCATTATTTGCCAGTTAATAGTAATGACAGATGGGGTAAAGTGATTAGAAACAGAAACTATGCTACTCTTGATGAAGTGGGTGGAAAAAATTAAGATTGTCAAACTAAACAACTTGAGTCAGATATTATTAGTGCTAGACTAGTTATGGAGGTTTGAAATGTTGATAATTAAGGTTTAATAAAGGACATTTATCAAATTTATTGGTCACTTTTCCTTCAGATTCATGAATGGCCACATAAACAGAGTTGATTTAATTATAGAATACACAATCATGTCAATACAGAAAGAGTATTGACCATTGATGAATCATGTAAAAACATAGAGAGTGGCTGGGCGTGATGGTACATGACTTTAATCTCAGCACTCAGGAGGCAGAGGTAGGAGGATCACCATGAGTTTGAGGCCACCCTGAGACTAAATATAGAATTCCAGGTCAGCCTAGACTAGAATGAAACCCTACCTCAAAAAACAAACAAAAAATACCTAAAGTGGTCAATCCCTCCATTCCAGGAGATCTTTTACAAGACAATAATCACCACATCTAACTAACCAAAAAAATCCACTGTAGTATTTACATTTTCATTGCTGGAACAAACCAGTTGACCAGATGCAGCTGTTGGGAGGAAAGTGTTTATCTCAGGCTTACAGTTGGGAGAAGCTCATCATGGTGGGGAAAGTCTGGCCCTGCGGCAGGGCATCACTTTTTGCCACATCAGCTGGGTTGAAGAGGAAGTGAAGCTGGGCTACATCACCCCCAAACCTGCCCCCAGTGACAAACCTCCTCCAGCCAGGCTCCGCCTCCCAATTGCCACCACCTGGGGGCAGAGTATTCGATACACATGAGCCTATGGTGGGCATTTCATTCAAACCAGCACATCCACAAACGTGCAGAAACACTTAACAAGAGGGCCTCGATGCTCCCCTTGTTCCGACTTCAGACAGAGGCAGCAGGACCGGAGGCAAAGACACGGTGCAGGGAAGGATGATGAAATCCACTCCCGACTGAATCACATAAACCCTAATGAAATTAATCATGGAGAAACTTACCCGGGAGGTCACTCTATCCCAGGCTTGTTTTACCAAGGCTTGGTCAAGTGACAATTTCCCATCTCTGTGAAACGGCTGTATTAAATGTTCAATCTGTTTCCTTTTGATTTCATATTGAACTCTGAAGTGCTTAAATGACTAAAAGAGGGAAACACAACAACCATAGGGTAACGAGCCCAAAACAGTAAAAGCAAATGAAATTCCATTTCCTAAGAGTGACCCTTTGTATTTGGGAAGCACTCAGTCCACGTTGTTGATAGTAGCAGTGGAAGCTACGATGCTAACAGCAGCTGCTGCACATCCAGCCCTGACCCTGAACTTGACCCTGCGCGAAGGGCTTCCCACACTGTATCCTCTCTGCTTCTCCCCGCGGTGTTTCTCGGGCCTGACAACACGGCTGTGCACTATTACTAGGAAGCCCAGAAGTGACTTGGCAAAGACACGTACTGGAAGCAGGACTGAAGCCTAGGGTTTCTCGTTTCCAGTTACAAAACTAACATATGTGTCCATGTTGGTCAGGAAAGCACAGTAATATAAGTATATACTCGTACTTGTGACCAGGGTAGTTGTTTATTAAAAAGTACAAAACATGTTATAAAATTACTTAAATCAAAATAATGCTAAGTTAAGTACACCTAAATTTTTGTGTTTTTTTTAATGTTTAAACAAGCCAACATAAACTTGCTCTCCTTAAGGGGGATCTTATTTACATAACAATAATAATTTGATTTTATAACACTAAAAAGTTAAGAATTAGCCAGGTATTGTGGCTCACTCCTTTAATCCCAGAACTAAGGAGGGTAAAGAGTCTGGGGCTAGCCTGAGCTACAAAGTCCCAGGTCAGCCTGGGCTAGAAAAAGACCCTGCCTCAAATATCAAAAAAATGGTTAAAACAAATGGATTACATACATACTTAAACATAGGCCTGATACCAACATAAAAATTAGTTATTTTGAAGTTACACATCTACATTAGGTTAGCACACTCCCATATTAGGACACCCAAGTATAAATATCAATAAAAACTAACCATTAAAATGTGCACTTATGATTTAGCATATCCATAAATGTGACACCTAATCGAAATGAGGGTTGGCTATACAATTAAAATGTATAATGAATGCTCAAAACAGGAGAAAAGCCCAACAGAAGCTAGCCAATAGCACTTCTAAACAAATTTCAGAATGATGAACATGTAAATTCACATGTTGAACACTTGGGGGAGCTGGTGAGTAAAAACTTTACCGCAGATTTCATCTTCCATTCCCCTCTAGCATAGTGGAGCTTAAAAGACAACAAAATATGAAATTAAGTTTTAATTCCCCCCCCCCCACAGAAGTCTATGCTTGGAAACCCTAGAAATGGCTTATTTGTGATAAGCCAAAAATAAGAGAAAATGCTGACAGAAAGCACAAAAGAAGTGTTGCCCCAGGTGCATGCTCCTGCTGTATGGTGCGGATGGCCATTAGGAGTCTGTAAGTATTACTCCAATCTATATTTTCCTAGTGCTCTGTTTTACATAGGCAGTAACATCCAGCATGGCAGATACTTTTATCGCTTGGAATTTACTTTTTGATTACTTGTGCTACAACTAAAATAGCAATGAAGTAAATAAGCACACCCACTCAGGTCTTGGATTTCAGTTCTCAATTTACTGGCTTAATCATTTAACTATTTTTTTTATATTTATTTGTGAACACACACACAGAGAAAAAGGCAGAGAGAGTGGGAGAGCATGAGCTCACCAGGGGCTCTTGGCACTCTAGATGCACGACACGCTTTGTGCATCTGACTTTATGTGGGTACTGGGAAATTAAGCCTGGGAGAGATGGCTTTGCAAGCAAGTGACTTTAGCTGCTGAGCCATCTTCCTGGCCCTTATGAACTAAAATTTCTATAAAAATAGTGAATGCATGGATCACCAAGGCCTGTGAAAGGGATGGCATCTTGGACTAGTATGGGAACAGTACAATTTGAAACTACCTGTTTAGAAAGAAGTCATGTTATTAGGTTATATTCAGACAAGATTATATATATATAATATCTTAATATTATATATATACATATATATATATAGTATTAAAAATATCTTTCTCTGGGCGTGGTGGCACATGCCTTTAATCCCAGCACTCAGGAGGCAGAGGTAGGAAGATCACCAAGAGTTTGAGGCCACCCAGAGACAACATAGTAAATTCCAGGTCAGCCTGGACCACAGTGAGACCCTACCTTGAAAAACTGAAAAGCCAAAAAAAAAAAATATTTTTCATTAACATAATTTAAAGATCATGCATAGATAACATAACATATTTACCATGCCCAGCAAAAGTTTCTGAAATCTCAAAATCTCCTTTCCACCCTTACCTGATATTTGTCCTGCGGACTGGAGTCTGCCGTCTGCGCCCTTGTCAAATCTCTCTCAAATTGTTCTATCCAAACTTTTGTTTCCTTCAAAATTAGCTTGTCTTCTCTCTGAAAGCCAAGAAATGTACAATTTTATTAGTAATTGAATTTAGTTAATCGCTGATTATGTCTAATATATCACTATATCCCGATCGTATCTAAAAGTTACTTTCTCCTTGTTTCCCCCAAGTTTGGAATGACGAAAGAAAACTGAATCTAGACAAAAAAAAAAAAAATCCTTTTTTTGTGTGCACGTGTTAACGTGTTTCATGTGTGTTGGTGTGTAGATGAACAACATATGGAATCCATGTGCTTGTGATGCCTATAAGTTAACAACAGTCGTCTTGTCTTCTGCAATCACAATTTGCTTTGTTTAAAGAGACAGGGTCTGGGTTGGAGAGATGGCTCAGCAGTTAAGGAACTTGCTTGTAAAGTCTAATGACATGGGTTTGACTCCTCAGTACCCATGTAAAGCCAGATGCATAAAGTGGAAATTGGCACATGCATCTGAAGTTCATTTGTAGCAGCTAGAGGTCCTGGCACACCCATTTTCTCCTCTCTCCCTCCCTCGCTCTCTCTCTCTCTCTCTCTCTCTCCTTGCAAATACATAAATAAAATATAGAAAAATAGAGACAGAGTCTCTCACTTGAACCTAGGACTCATGTAGCTAGTGTAAGTAGCCAGCTTGACCTGAGGACCCTCTGGCTCAGCCACCTAGGTGCTAGAATTATATATAGTACATTGATAGTACATATATAGTACTTGGCTGGGAACCCAAGTCTGGTCTTGGTCCTTACACAGCAAGTGCTTTATTTACTGAGCCATCCTCTCAGCCCCCTAGTAAAAGATCATAATTCTCTCATTGGTTACTAATGATCAACCTTCTTTTTTTTAAATGTCCTATCAGCACTTGGGGAACTTAATGTTCCTTTAAGTTGGACCACTAACTTGGTAAGAAATATGTGCTCAAAACAGGTCTTACATTGAAAAACACTCAGAATGAGCAAGAACTGGAATGAAAACATAGCCTGGGGGGTACTTCCCAACCCAAAGTCTTTGGTAATCAGGGAACTGTTGGGAACGGGATGGATTTGAGCTGAATTTAAGGAGTTGACTTCTCAATAGTATTGCACCCAGGGAACATATTGCTATTGTAAAAAGATATTAAGGGGCTAGGGGGATGGCTTAGTAGTTAAGGCATTTGCCTGCAAAGCCAAAGGACCTAGGTTCAATTCCCCAGGACCCATGTTAGCCAGATGCATGAGGGGATACACATCTGGAGTTTGCAGTGCATGGAGGCCCTGGAGGGCCCATTCTCTCTCTCTTTCTCTCTCTCTCTCTCTCCCCCTCTTTCTCTGTTAAATAAATAAATAAAATATTAGAAAAAGATATTCGGGGCTGGAGGGATGGCTTAATGGTCAAGGCATTTATATTCGTAGGTCTGTGCACAAGGGTATTAATGAGTATTACAAAGCCATCTGTTGAATATATACATTTAGCATTCATTTTCATACTTGTCCCCATAAATAGAAGCAGGGCCATTCCATTCTAGCTTTGATTTAGTGAACATTTTCTAATTTTTCATCAGGATTTTACTTTAACAATGCCAAGGAGACCACAAATATGTTTAACATGCTGTTTTGGCGCTTACAGTAGCTCGCGACCACCCATCTCTCAGGCTTGCCCTACCATCGGAATCATTGCCCGCTGCTCTCGTGGTTTGAATGACAACTCAAGGTCACCTGTGCCACCCACTCAGGACTGACACTGGCACCGCATGGACGTCGTCCGTGATTTCTCCCACTGTCTGTTTTCACCGAGGAGGACGTTGCTTGCCTAAATAACTTAGTTTTCTTTTTCCCCTGAGGCCTTCTCTGAGAAGTTCTTTTTCTGTTATACAGAAGACTGGGTCTGGGGGTTTGTCTCTAGTCTGGTGCTTCTTAAACTTTAGCATGCCCTGAGTGAGCTTGTGAGAACCCAGATGACCACACACACACACACACACACAGACACACACACGCACACACACAGACACACACACACTTCCTGGCTCGATAGATCTGGCTGGGCCTAGACCCAAGAATTTGTATCCCGGACAAATGTGCAGGGGACCCCAAGCGCACTCATCTGTTGCTACCCAGAACCACAGAGGCAGAGCCCTCCTCTGGCGACCTGCCCCAGCCCCCATCTATCCAGCCACGTGCCTGCCACCTGTTTCCTCCCTCACTGTCTCCCCCCGCAACTTGCAACACGGCGTCTGGCATTCAGTGTCGCTCACCACAGGACTAGGGGGTAATGACTGATGGGTAACATAGGTATGAAGAGAAAGAACTGAAACGGGAGCCAGACTATGGAAAGCACGGGCTCGTCCCACGATGCTCGTTTGAAATGAGCAGGTGAATGCGATCAAAACACACGCTATGGCCTGGGGAAATGGCTTGGTGGTTAAGGCGTTTCCCTGCAAAGCCTAAAGACCCTGGTTCAATTCCCCAGGACCCAGGTAAGCCAGATGCACAAGGGGGCGCATGTGTCTGGAGTTCATTTATAGTGGCTAGAGGCGTGCCCATTCTCTCTATCTGCCTCTTTCTCTCTCTCTAAAATAAATAAATAAAAAAAAATTTTTTTTAAAAACACTTTTTAGTATGGTTTGCTTTTTATGCTCAGAAAGGACAGATGCTGCACACTTAGGAGCTCAGAAGAAATATGTCCTCAGTTTATGTCCCAAATATCAGTGGCCAGAGCGGCCACTTACTGACTGCGTCTGAGAGAGCAGGAAGTTCACAGCCAGCCTCTGAGGACAGGCCTGTCTTCAGCCTCTGCTTCTGGGACTCACTTGGGACTGCCCCTATGAGCAGCTGTTTGTTCCTAATTGAAATTACTTCACAGTCATTTGAGAATTATGTTCCCAAAATAATTTTATAAGAGTCCATTTAACAAATGACTTTGTGGTGACAGAAAAAGGTAAGAAAGAGAGAGAGAGAGAGAGCTAATTATACATTCAATATTCTCCTTTCCAGAGGAAAATAAAGTTGAAACTGATAGAGTCACATAGTCCGTTGCCCAAGTGGCTTTTCTTACACTGAAAATTATCACGTGTTCAGAAGACATGGCATACTATTTGCATATGGAAGACCAAGTTCTGAAAAGCTAATCTGTCAGCATTCTCTCCATATCTCTCATACACACACACACACACACACACACACACACACGTGTGCACACACACACACACACATTCATATTTATGCCTTGTTTATATCTGCAGAAATTCATACTTCATGGAGCATGAGATAAAATTAATTAATTGAATATTTGGCATGAAATTAGTTACTTGTGATTTTCTATTCTAATGCTGATGCCAAATCTATTACATTGATAGATGTTTAACTCCAGACCTAGATGGAATATAAAGAAAACCACAAAAGCTAAAGAAGAATGTAAATACTCCATAACTTGCATGGTGGCAAATATAAAACCATTCAATCCTCAAATATTTTAGCACCTACTGTGTCTGTGAACTTTACTAAGACATGTGACCCAAGACTGAGCAGAGATGTGAGGACACAGACTGGCCAACTTCCTGAATCCTTACCTTTTTTCAATGGATTCCTGTTTGTTATTTTTTGATATGAAAATACTCATTTCACTTTGTTTCTACATAATGTTTCAAGAGAACAAACACAGTTATTATAAATATCTTTTTGATAGTGTTAGAACATTGATAATATCTTGTAATGAAAAATTAGTGAGTGAGTCCATGAGAGTGGCTTAGGTTGTCACTAATGTTTAATCACATATATGTGCATTATTTGTTCTGTTAGAAAGTCAAAGCAAGTATGGTGAAGGTATTAAAAGAAATGTTTACAGAAGGATACATGCATGCAAAGAGACAGCCAACACGCTGTAGAATAGAGACTATTTGAAATGCCCACTCAAGACTGCTTATATCTTACCTTACAACTTTGGAAAGAATTTGCAAAATATGGGAAAACTGCAAGTATTTCCTAACAATAGGAAAAGATAATATATGGGAAAAAATACAAAAATAAATCAGGGACAATGACATAGAAAGACAATGGAAATTCATTGACAAGGGATCTGCCTAATAAATAAATACTAGAAAATTTTAAGGGTGTAATTGTTTTAAGATGTTTCCTTAACTTTTGAAAAGACAATGTAGTTATCTGAAAAAATTACATGTTTATTTAAATTTGAAATATTCACGTGTGGAAATGAATGTAATTTGGAACTGTGCTTTGAGATTGCATTAACTATTTTAGAAGATGAATGACATAAAGAAAGATGAAATGAACACATTCTTCTGGTTCCTATTTGAAAATCGGGGTTATGCTTCCTGGCCTTTACTCTCTCTAGAATGGCTTGAATGTTTTATCATTTGGTCATTATAATGGTTTGCTTTCCTTACTAATCTCTAGAGCCTCAAAATGTTCCAAAATTCCCTTTGAGATCAGGACAATGAAATCGCAGAGGTGCATATTGAAAACTCGCTTTCTCTTTTCCCTGTGACTATTTTGCCTCATAATAAGTTTATAAAAAACAGTAAATGCAACCTGCTCCCCTATTATTTGTTAAAAATACAATTTCAGAATTAGGAAAGTCACGTCCATTGCTGTCACAGTGAAAGCAATGAGGTAATGTGGTACCTTGTGTGCAAAATGAAGCAAACTTGCTACAAGGAAACTTGAAAGTTACAATTAGAGTAGGAGGGGGCAGAGATGGCTTAGAAGTTAAGGCACTTGTCTGCAAAGCCAAAGGACCTAGGTTCGATTCCCCAGGACCCATGTAAGCCAGATGCACAAGGTAGTACATGCATCTGGAGTTTGTCTGTAATGGATGTAGGCCCTGGTGTACCCATTTTCTCTCTCTCTCCCTTTCAAATAAACACATAAAAATTAAAGTTAATTTTAAGAATTAGAGTAGGAATTCTGCTTCTGAAAAAGAATCTTATAACGAACCTTTCTTATAAGATTGTTTGTAGGCATTTATAGCAGTTGTTTGGATGAATAAGTTTTGTACAGCATATGACAACATGGTTCTTCATAAAAGTAGTGGGGAAAGAACTGTGGAATTGTATAGGCAGTGCTGTGTGTGCGTGCATGTAGGGGGGGGCACAGGTGCATCCATGTGTATGTGTCTATGCGGAGCCAGAGGTGGACACTAAGTGTCTTCGTCAATCATTCTCTACCTCATTTATGGAAACAGGATGTCCCGCTTGGAACCTAGAGCTCACCAATCCGGCTAGTCCAGCCAACCTGCACGGCCCGGGCCTCTCCTTATGTGCCTCCTAAGCTGGAATTACAAGTGAGTCACTGTGCCCGTCTGGTATCGACATGGGTGTTGAAGACACAAGCTCACACTGGCAGGGCAAGCTCTCTACCCCGTCAGCCATCACCACAATCTCAGTTTTGATTCTTGCTAAAACACTGTGAGTCTACATAGGCATAGAAAAATCTAGGGAATGAATGCTAATATGTTAATTTACTTTATATTTACTAGGATAGGATAGGTTCTATTTAGAAGTTCAAATACAGATACTTTTTTTTAAAACCAGGTTTTAAAAATGTATAACAATGAACATAGTTCGCTGAACCATGATGAAGAATGATACTATTAACCTATTGAAAGCCAAGCAAACCAACCAAAAAAGTAACTATATCTTTTACAAATCGTGCCTTTCTTTCATGATTGTAGTAAATGAATATAATAAAATCTGAAAGGCAAAATTATATCCCATCAGTTCAAGAAGAATTAGGAGGCTCAAGATCTTGGTATACAATTGATATACTTAAAATCACTTCAGCCCTCAGATAACTAATAAGCCGTTTCCCCACACTTGTATCTTTCCTTAATTATAATTCATCTAGCACTTACTAGTAGTAATTTTCCTTCTCTGAGGCATCTATCCAACAAATCAGATAAACATTCTCCTGGAATCACATCCCCACCTGCTAATAGCTATACCCTACTCAGTTCTCAGTCCCAGCCAGTTGCTCACGTACTAAAATGCATTCTAACTTAACTTCTTGGAAATGCTATGCATAAAAATTCAAACTCATCCACAGGTTGACTCTTGGCACGCTAGAGAAAAACACCTACCTCGTTCTCTTGTCCATCAGCGCCTGCACTGTGGATGTCGGGATAGTGCTTCAGAAACTGGGCTACATAGGTCATAATAGATTTTTCATCTGGCTTGTCCACATCAACATCTGAAAATATGACAATAAAACAGCATGCCTTGAATCAGAATAATATAAATTCTGAAATGTAGCTATTACGGCAAAAAAAAAAAATACAACCTCAATGCAGAAGGAAAACAAATTTACCACTCACAGTAATTTAGTCTCTAGGATTCATGGAGGATATTTTATGACTCAGAAAGAGGGTGCTTATCACAAAGAGTTTTTAGGAAAGTAGTACATGTTCCAGTCAAATAATCTCAACATTAATTGATCATAAATCTAAGATGCTGCATGGTCATTCAGGCATTCTGCCCAGTTAGTAGAATACATGTAACTTGTCAGGTTCAGGATTGAAGTGAACGGGGAGAATAAGAATGCCCATAGAGGTAATGCTTAGTGGCAACCTGTCTAGTGATAAGCACGGCCAATTACACATAACCTCCTTATACTGAGAAACTTTCATATAGAGCAATAAGTGATGTCTGATATTTGATTTCTTACAGAGCCTCTTTGCTGTGGCTACTGTTTCTAAATTATAGTACTTTGTACGGCCATGTACATTTTAAGGGAGATAGCCTTAAAACCAATCTCAATCCTTGTAGTCTTGAAGGTACAGATATTTACCTAATGAAACAAACATCAGTCAAAGTAATACATACATATTCAGTAATGACACATGGTTTTGGACACATAAAAAGAGCTAAGTGTTGTAAACAAATTTTAAGTATCCATGTCAAAGTCATTAAAAGCAATACCATTTTGCAAAGCAATATAGACAAAAAAAATTCTAACAAACCCCAAATATCATAATCAAAAGAAAAGCAAACCTAGTATTTTATAAAGATTCCTTTTGACTAAACATAACTTTTAGGGTTCATCAATGTAGGGTTTAAAAAGTGCTATAACTCACCTAACTTACTATTTGACTTAAAATAATAAATAATCTCCTAGAATTACTTGATGACTGAAATGTAATTTTAGAAATGAAAAGATACCGAAATGACTGGTATTGAAAATGCAATGTAAAAGATGTGTAAAACTGTTTTAAGAAGGGTGAAAGTAGAAAGCAAAGCAATATTTAATATACTATATATGACATGATTTAATTAGGTACTAACATTTAATGTATAATGTGTTAATATGTACCATATTCCAATCCATGTGTACCTAAGTTAAAAGTAATTGTTATTTTGCCGGGCATGGTGGCGCACACTTTTAATCCCAGCACTCGAGAGGCAGAGGTAGATGGATCTCCATGAGTTCAATGTCACCCTGAGACTACATACATTTTAGGGGCTGGAGAAATAGATGGCTTAGTCGTTAAAGGCAGCTACTCACTAAGTCTGCCAGCCCAGTTAATTCTTCTATGACTAATCATATTTGCTTGCAGTGTATGACAATGCTAACACAAGAGAGAGGTCTCAGCTATCGTGTATTACCAAGCTGCTGTTTCCTATTGTCCAGTATTTTAAAACTGTATGTAAGACATACGGCATGCGCTGACAATCAGTGGGCTTTTCTCATTTTCCCACATACCAGTCATTTATGGTGAACCAGACTACAGGATTCCCATACAAGATAATTTTAGGAACAATGCCATTTACGTAATAAAATGGCTACAGATTCTAACATTGACATAGTTAATTCTAGGTCAGCCTGGACCAGAGAGAGACCCTACCTCAAAACAACAACAACAACGAAAGTCCTATTATAGTTATTGGTCCATTTAATCTTTACCTCTAAAAGTTTATCAATCCAAATAGGTTAAAGAACTACTGAAGGAGAAGTGTTTATTAGAAAAATAGAGGACTGTTTATACTTGGGACAGCATTATTTCAGCAGCCTGAGTTTCTGATAAAAAGCTCCTAGGGTAAGGGAGGAGGAAAATCCTTTTAAGCCCTTTCATTCCCCACTGTGGGTGTTTGAATCAGATACTCCCCCATAAATGCATGTGTTCTGAATGTTTGCCCCCCAGCTGATGGCAAATTGATGGGTGGAGCCTCGCTGAGGGAAGTGTGTTGCTGGGGAAGGGGGAGGGTGACCCTTGAGTTCTCTTAGCCTCTAGCTTGCCAGTGTTTGTTAGACTTGCTCTTTTGCTTATTTCCACCTGCTGCAGCAGAGGTGACGTTCAGCCTCTGCTAATGCTATGCTGTTTCGTGGCATCATGAAGCTTCCCCTTGAGACTGTTAGCCAAAATAAGAAAAAGAAAAAAAGAAAAGAAAACTTTCCCTCCATCAGCTGCTTGGTTGGGTTCTTTGTTCAGGCAAAGAGAGGTTACCTGAAACAACCACTAAGAAAAGTTTCATCTCTCGTTTGTGCTTCAAATTGATGCCTGGTCTATGGGAGGTTTCATCCTTGACTATCTTGTACAAAAACAAAGTGGGCAGTTCTTGTCTATGTTAATCACTGAGGTCCAAAGCAACATTCTAACTTTACCAACGATCGTATTTTATATACCTTCAGGGTCCAACAGCCTTGGGATGCCCAGCTGCACTTCAGCAATAGTGAATGCGTCTTCCAGATTTTCTCTGTTGGTCCTGCTTTTCACCTTCTCCAAGTCCACCAGCTCAGGGCGGATGGCATGGATAACTGAATGGAAGGCAACCCCGCTTCTCCAACTGCGCCCAAAGTCCTTCACCTCTATTCCCATCTGCCTTAGTGTGAGAAACACAGAAAAGAACGTCACATTCGGAGTTAATACAAGAACTTTTCTCATGGTCTCATGCAAATCTTAATAATTTTCACCAATGATGTGCTATGTCAGTGACCTGTTTTTGAGTAAAATTAAGCACAATAAAAATTTGAGAGCATAACAAGTTGTAGAAATTCTAGTAATATATGGTTTTCTTTGCTTTCCTTTCATTTTCCTTTTTTCTATCCTTTTTCAGACAAGGTCTCACTATGTAGCCCACATTGGCCTTTAACTGTTTATTCTTCTGTTTCAGCCTCTTGATTCCTCAGAGTACAGTTATCACCACGTCCAGCATACATGTCTTCTTTTCTGTGTGGAATTCTACAGTAATTGGGATGACCAATTTGAAGTACATTTTAGGGGCTGGAGAAATAGATGGCTTAGTCGTTAAAGGCAGCTACTCACTAAGTCTGCCAGCCCAGTTAATCCTCCTATGACTAGTCATATTTGCTTGCAGTGTATGACAATGCTAACACAAGAGAGAGGTCTCAACTATCGTGTATTACCAAGCTGCTGTTTTCTAATGTCCAGTATTTTAAAACTGTATGTAAGACATACGGCATGCGCTGACAATCAGTGGGCTTTTCTCATTTTCCCACATACCAGTCATTTATGGTGAACCAAACTACAGGATTCCCACACAAGATAATTTTAGGAACAATGCCATTTATGTAATAAAATGGCTACAGATTATAAAGTTGACTCTATGTCGAGGAATAAGTTACTTGAAAAGTACATGCTGGGATGATGCAAATGGCAGTTAGTATAAAAGTTACCCACAGTTTGGTGGCATAATGATATCGTTTATTCTTTTTTTTTTAATATTATTTATTTATTTATTTGAGAGCGACAGACACAGAGAGAAAGACAGATAGAGGGAGAGAGAGAATGGGCGCACCAGGGCTTCCAGCCTCTGCAAACGAACTCCAGATGCGTGCGCCCCCTTGTGCATCTGGCTAACGTGGGACCCGGAGAACCGAGCCTTGAACCGGGGTCCTTAGGCTTCACAGGCAAGCGCTTAACCACTAAGCCATCTCTCCAGCCCTATCGTGTATTCTTACAGAATGTTCATGGCATAGAGCAGGCACCTCCCCATGCCTCTACAGTTTATGCAGTGGCTCAAGAAATGGATTTCACTGATGTGTTGCTGGGTAGAGAAGAACCCTGGAGTTCATGATTATATAGAGTGGTACAGATGATGTTACCCGTATTCAAGTTGCAAGAATGACCTTGAACTATCACCATTCACATCCTAGAAACCTAACATAGCAAGTGTGAAGCTAAGCTAAATGCAGCATTCAACTTGTTTCCCTCAAGCTACTATGTGATTAAATTAAAAGCATTACTTCTGGTTCAGATGGCTTGATGTCACTGCGTTTGCACTATGACAAGCATCAGCATGTGATCACTTGTCCTTGTCTCACACCATGTGTGTTCCCTGGCCAGTTAAACTGTAATGGAGGTATTAATGGCAAAGTGCTGGCTATCAAATAGTGAACAACAAACCAGGGTTTGCAAATGTAATTTCTGCTACACATTCTAATAAACCACAAAAACGTTTTTTGAGGAAATATCTGTTACTGCATCTTGAATGATAAATATCTAACCCAAATTAGAAAAGCATTAATATAGCCTAAAAGGTGAGCAACACTGCATTCATGAGTAACACTAATTATCTTTAGCTTTCCACTATTCAGTTTTGATCTTTAATCGCTTTAAAAATAGAACTCTCTATGTTTAGTGTCCAAATATCTTTAAAGTGTTTGTTTATAACTATTTTCCAAAAGCAGTTCATCAGATTCAGATGAGACACACACAGGCCAAACAAAGAGAAAGTGAATTAGTTTTACATGTCATTTAGGAAGCTCAAGAAAAAAACAAACAAAAAAAACCTTTCATATGAGGAAATTTTCCCCTGGCCTCATCAGACCACAATATATGGTAAAATCAATTGAAAATTCCATTGACATTGTAGTGAAAAGATACTTTTTGAGGCCACTGATTGTTTACCCACCACTATAATGAAAATATATACCTATCTAAATTTTTATCATAGCTATAAATTTGTAGCTCACAGATAAATCTGTGTTCTAGATAAAACTAAGACCAAAAGAGGAATATTTTAAAACTAGAAAGTTTTAAGAAATAACAAGAATTTTCCAAAATACAGACCTTATTTACATTGCTACATTTTTCATTTGTTGAAAATTTTATTGATAATTTTAATGCATGAACATGCCATAGTTTTATCATAGTCCCAACCTATTACTTTCTCCCCGAAACCTGTTGGACATAATAGTCTTATTAAGAGATGATCAAGTATAAGCTTTTAGAAAAGTATTGTATTTAATAAGATCATAAGCTCAAAACAATGACCTCATTAAAGCACCCTCATGCTGCTAACAAAAACAAAGACTTAATCAATTTTGTTAATCACACAATGAATAAGGAATCGATTTTACTGCCCTATTGTTCTTGGTGATTTCCTGTTTATATTTTTAAATCAAGGAGAGTGAGACAACATCTAAAGCAAAGATGCTCATTCAAATACATCTTCAAACTGCACAGTCATTACAGGCTACGTAAGTAATGAATTGGTAACCACACTGTTACCAAGTTTTAGATTTAAACAAACGCTTGGTACTCACTTGCCTACTGCATACTGAACCCATTTTAACAGAGCCTTCTTGGCATTGCCCTGGATCTTGGTGGCCACCTTGCGTTTACTGGGCGGGCTGGCAGTCTCAGAGCTGACTGTGCTGTCCACAGAGGATGCACTGCTGGACAAAGACTGAAGCTGGGGCAGGTTGCTGGTCAGCTCTTCGATCTGTTTATAAGTGAACAACCAGAAAGCATCAAAATTATCTTCGTTCCTCTTTGCTCAGAGAGTTGAGCAAATGAACTTACTGCAACTGATACATCTTAGTATCCTTAACATGGCTGAGAAACCGTCAGCTCTTACAGGGCATGGCTGACACCTTAGGCCTTCTGTTTTCCATTGTGTGTCTAACACAGCCACAAATATTTATTAACTACATAATTAGTTAGTGCTATGGTTTGGATTTGTTACCAGGAGGTTTATATGCTGAGAATCTTGTCACTGGTATGGACTCCTTGAGAGATAATTAGGAGAGCTGCAAGATTTTGTGATTGGTACCTTTCTTATGAGGCTCTAGTGAGTTCTGATGAGAGTAAGACCAGCTTTCCCGGTCACCATGGCTTCTCCTCTCACCATGTGATCACCTGCTCCTGCCAGGATCTAATCCACCGTGCTAAGACGAGGTGGGGAGCTGGCCCCAAGCTGCTTATACTTTCAGTCTCCAAAACCATGACCTAAATAGAGTTGTTTTCTTTATAAATTACAGTCACAGTTATGGTGTGCCAGAAATGGAAACAGATTAACTAATAAAACAAACTGTAATGATGACTCTAGAAGCAATGGCAAGTTAATTTTACCTAATTAGGTTCAATAAGACTTAGAACTCCTTCCTGAAGGAGAAAAAATAAATAAAATGAAATTTTCCTGAGCTCCTTAAGCACCTATATTTATTTCCATTGTGACATATCTCCTATTCAGTGTGAGAAAGTCTCCTGGAAGACTTTGGGTGGAAGGCTCATGTTTCAGGGAGAAGAGGAAATTCTACTAGCAAAACATGAGTGTATGAAGGTCACAGTTCTGCTAAGTCAAGGATCATCCCCAAGGGTGTGGCAAAGGAGAGCATTAAAAACTGTCCATTCTCTCCCTTCTCTTTAAAAATATTTAATTAATTTATTTATTTTAGAGAAAGAATGAGAAAGAGGCAGATAGAGAGAAAGAGAGAATGGGCACGCCAGGGCCTTTAGCCACTGCAAATCCAGACACATGCATCCCTTTGTGCATTGGCTTACATGGGTCTTGGGGAATTGAACCGGAGTCCTTAGGTTTTGCAGGCAAATGCCTTAACCGCTAAGCCATTTCGCCAGCCCTCCCTTCTATCTTTTTTGCTTGTATGTGTATGTAAAGCGGTGAGGGGGAGGTCTATGTACACATATATGCCCATGTAGAGCCCCCTTATGCTCGCCTGCAGTGGCTGGAGTAGAACACCAGGTGATCTGCTCCATCACTCTTCTGTCTGCTTTTATTTGAACCAGAGTCCCCTGTTGATCCTGGAGCTTACCAATTGTTGACAAGCTCCAGAAATTTTGGGTCTCTGCTTCCCTATGGGTCTGAAGTTGCAGACATGCATGGCTGTGCCCAGCTGTTTATGTGAGTCCTAGGGTTCAAACTCAAGCAGTCCATCTCAGGCCCTCATGCTTGCTCAGGAAGTGAGCTTAAAAACTGAGCCATATTTCTCTTCCCTCTCTCCCCCTTCTCAACGTCATATTAAATAAAGAATTAGCCGGGCATGGTGACACACGCCTTTAATCCCAGCACCTGGGAGGCAGAGGTAGGAGGATCACTGTGAGTTCAAGGCCACTGCGAGTGAATTCCAGGTGAGCCTGAACTAGAGTGAAACCCTACCTCGAAAAACAAAATAAACAACAACAAAAAATAAAACTATGGCACAATACCTGGAAGTACAGAATAATGGTCCATATGAGCCCAAGAACAATTGACGGCCGGCCATCAGCTATATCAGTGGAGTTGATGTTGACTAATTTAATCTGTTTAAAAAGAAAGCCCATGCTAGTAACTCACTAGAACATTATAGTTCAGCTTGTTATGCATCAATTAAGGTTCTGTTGGACATCAGTCAGGTTTGCTCATGCTTGCATCATGGTACATGGGGGTAAAGAGGGTTAGCCATGACAACAAATGAGGTTGCTATGGAAACCTCAGGGGCACTGGTTAGGTGTATACAGTAGGAACAAGTATGAAATGAATTTCAAGATCTTCTTTTGCTCAAAATAAAAATAAAAAAGTCATGCAGGGATTGCCAACAAAAATATCAAACAAAAACTTAGTAATTCTTTACATGGAAAAGCTGACTACAACAGAAGAAACCATAATGGGTAGTGTAAGAATATGCACTTACTGTGATGGTTTCTACCAAATAGCATGAACCTTAGGCTCTCTTTTACCTATAAAAATCCACAGTTAAAAGTTCTATCATTGTACTAACCGGAGATCCTCTGTACACGGACTTGCATGGGAAACAAAGAGAAGACCAAGTGACAGATAAATACCCTCCAAATTGGCATCAGAGATAGCGAACTCACAGCACAGTCTAGGGTACGCATTTGAAGGAACAGCAAATACAAGCAATGCACTGTAAGAGAGACAGAGGTCAGCACTCCATGGCCGACTCTGGGGGAACAATACAAAACATGGAAGGATAAATGTCCATCCGTGGACAGTTGTCCACAATTCCTCGTTCTGATATCTTACTGTTTTGTACACAGATAGGTGCTTTATTTTGCTGTGTAAGCCCAAGCAGACGGACTTTGTGGGGAGTCTCTCTGTCAATCTCTAACCGTGCATTCAACCAATGCACATTTCTTTTCAGAACTCTTAAGACCAGGAAAGTGTGCTAAGCCATTCCAGCTCAGGCAAGACTTCATGAAATGTGTTTATAAAATTCAGAAGTGTGTAAGTTGTGAAGTATTATTTATGTTACATTTAAAACATGATAACCTTGCTTATTTGTTTCCATTTAATTTTAGTTTTGATAATGAATACACATATGTAATGGATTTTGATCATTTTAAGTTTATCTTCTATTTTGATAATTTCTTACATATATACATACATGTGTGCTTATAATTATGTAAAGTTACATGTGTACACTTCACCCTATTATACTCTTTTATCCACCCCATTTCTGGAAAACCTAGTCTTCCACAAACTAGTTCCCTTCCTACTTTCATGTTTTTCCTTTTTTTGTGGACCACTGATTTAAATTAAATTTGCTTGCATGAGCATGGGTTTGGGTCATTTCTTAATAGTATAGACAACTTACCAGTGGCTACACCACTGAAGAAAATCTCTCCCCTCCCTCAGCAGCCATTACCTGACAAGCAGCTCCTCTGGAAGGAACAGTGCTATGTTTTAATTACTTAGTATAGTTCTGTGAAAGTGGTCATTATGAAAATAAGTCTGTTGTAAAAAAATGTCTTTATTGTGTTTTTCATAGGTTAGATCAGCGTAAGTTTCATCCAGACATTATTTAATAAGAGAAAATTTATCTTTAATTTAATCCTTTTTTTTTTCAGAATAACATAGGCACTATTGTCATATGGTTGATGTAGAAGTTGGACTATCCTGAAATCTAATAATATCTGCTTCAACATGGTTTCATTAAGCTATGAAAAACTAACTCAAGGTGAGCCAGAAAAGATGTGGTCCAATAAGAATGAGATGAAAGTGATCTATAAACACTGCCAGTATTTTATACAGAACAGCTAGGGCTGATTTTCTACACTGGCCTGGTATCTTCAGGATCTCCTACTTATGAAGTTCACAGGAATCAGTGCATTAAACATATTTATCAAAATGTGACTTCTTTAAAGTACAGAAACAAATTTTTCTTTGAGTTCATGTCTTGTAGAATGCCCTCAACAATATATGGGTGGTAGATAGGAATTAATTTAAGGCATGCAGACTGAATAATTTAATCATCCCATTTTCTGAGAATATATGGATATCCATTTATAAAGGTGGTTTTGATATTGCCAGTACAATCATCCTAAGTTACCACATAAGGCCAGTATAAACTTTACAATGCTGGGCTGGAACCAGAGCTATCAATGTGAACCTATGGTTATAAGAATATATATAGAAGCTATATATGTATACATGTGCACATATGAAATCTAAAGACAAAAACATATAGACGTGTACACATAATATTAGGAAACATGCATATTCTCTAGACCTGTGTGCTGAGAGGGCCTAAGAACTAGGACACCCCAGCATAACCAATACGCAGATGGGGGTAATGGACCATTACCAATTGCAAGGGCAGAGACCCCTTGGGAAAGAGGCTGATTCCAGGACCTAGCAGGGGAAATATAAAATAAGCCTAGAAAATATGTGGTTAGAGAATACAAAAGCGATGAGCCCACAATCCCAGGAAGTACCTTCCAGAGGCTGCCTTGCCAACTTTAGTATTCATGGTCTTCAGTAGTCATCTCTGTTTGTTTATTGGTCATTTCAGGTGTTTTTCATTGTATCTATATTCATGGAAATTATTCTACAAAAAGATGCCCCCTCTCATCTGTTTGTTTATTTATCTACTTATACTAAAGTGAGTGAATGAAATCCTCACAATCTAAGGAATATCATATTCTAAATCATTTCCTGTAAGTTATTTCTCAACTATGTAATGAAAAATCGTATTACCATATGATCTCAATGTGTCACCCAAATTTCATCTCTTGGCAAGGCAGCCTCTGGAAGGATACTGGGGTGAAGTAAGGTCATGAGGGTGGAACCCTCATGATGAGGCTGGTGGTGTTATTGATCAGGAAGTGGGTTGACACATGGTTCCTTTCAACACGTTCAATGTCATGTGGTGCAACAAAAAGGCAGAAGCTTGTTTCAGGCTCTTGGATATCCCACACTCTAAAACTGTCAGACACATGAACTTCTCCTGTTTCTAAACTGTCCAGTCCTGGATGTTTTCCTACAGCCACAGCAAACAGACTGAGACACCATTTTATTAAAGGATTAGTGATCACACAGGCAATAAGGCACATCTCAATCTGTATCTGGGAGCAATACCACACCACTTCCTAGGAATTCTTACCAACAATGTAGAGCTTCAATCTAATCATAAATCTAATCATAAATCCAAATTAAGAAGCAGTTAGCCAAGCGTGGTGGTACATGCCTTTAATCCCAGCACTTGGGAGGCACAGGTAGGAGGATCGCTGTGAGTTCGAGGTCACCCTGAGACTACATAGTGAATTCCAGGTCAGCCTGGACTAGAGTGAGACCCTGCCTCAGGAAAAAAAAAAATGCAGTCTATAAAAATAACTAGCTACGAGTTTCAGAAGTGTCAAAGGTCAAGAAAGAAAGAATAGCAGAGTCACAAAGTAAAAGAGACAGTCACACAGTGTAATGTTGAATTGAATCTTGGACAATCATGGAATTAGACTAAGTTCTATGCTTTTGTTAATGGTATCCTGACAATTTTTATTTTCTTCTTTTGATAATAATTTTATCATTATATACTGTTGACACTGGAGAAAGTTGAGTGATATTTAACCATGAAATCGCTTTTTTGTACCTTTTCAATAAATCTCAAATCATTTCCCCAGAAATGATTTGCTTTGGTTTCTTACCTTCCTTCCTTCAAGGAACTTGAGGGCTGTGCCGATGTTGGCCACAGCGTGGATGCGCTTCACGCGGCGTCCTTGCTCACAAGGCTGGGAAAGGGAAAGAGGAAGATGAGGAGACATGCACGTGTGAAAAAAGTTTCCTGGGCTGGGTAGATTGCTCAGTGGGCAAAGCACATTTTAACCAAACCAGATGACACCATCTCAGATTCCCAGAACTTATGTAAAGGCAGACATAGAGGAGAAGAAGCTGTAATCCCTGTGCGCTATGGCAAGGCGGGAGAGGGAGACAGGGAAATCCCAAGGCTCAAAGGCCAGCTGGCCTAACAGAGACAGAGGGAAGCAGCAATAGAAATCCTGCTTTCAACAAGATGAAAGGCAAGGACACTTGCATACACACACATACACACAGTTTCAAATACAATCTAGATGGATTAAAATACACTTGAGGAAAAATTAAGAGCTCCAACATTGCTCTGAGTCATCTATACCTTTGTCTTTGACTCCATTTCATTCATTCATTATTTATTTATTTGAAAGAGAGTGAACAAAAGAAAGAGGCAAAGGAAGAGAATGGGTACAAATGAACTCCAGACACACGCATCACCTTGTGCAACTGGCTTTATGGGGGTCCTGGGGAATCAAACTGTGGTCCTTAGGCTTTGCAGGCAAGTGCCTTAACCACTAAGCCATCTCTACAGTCCTGTATTTTCCTTCTTTTAGCAAATCTATTACAGCTCTCCTGAGAGTGTGGAAATGCTTTCCACGTTGTTCCCAAGACTTGTACTGTGATCCAGCTGGCTGATGATTCTTGCACTTCTCACCTGTTGTCCAAGCACAGTGTCTCTACTTTCTCTTAGATGTACCATACCTAGGAGCACCGCTGAGGCAGAGGAAATGTATTTTTTTGTTGCTGTTGTTATTTTGATTTTTCAAGGTAGGGTCTCACTGTATCCCAACCTGACATGGAGTTCACTATATAGCCTTCGGGTGGCCTCAAACTCACAGACATCCTCCTATCTCTGCCCACCCTGTGGCATTTGGTCAAGCCTGAGGTGACAGAGTGGTGCTGTCAAAGTGAGTGGACATGTCCATGCCTGTAGCTAAAATGGAAGGTGGGCCCTGATGGGATGCCAGTCAGCACCAGAACGAAGACATCCACTTCGCCAAGAATCCAATTAGATCAAAGATCAACACAACATTCTTACCAGCTTGTACTTTCCAACAAACTTTCACACAATAATTAATCTGAAGATTCCCTGCATGAAAGTTAACTGTTAAATTATTTTCAGACAAAAAAAAAAAAACTCTTGAAAATTCAGTTATCTATGCAATCAATAAAAATGGCCAAGATGAAAGGAAAAGGGAAAAAAATTACTAATTTCAGCCAGGGGTGGTGATGCATGCCTTTAATCCCAGCACTTGGGAGGCAGAGAAAGGAGGATCACCATGAGTTTGAGGCTAGCCTGAGACTACATAGTGAATTCCAGGTTAGCCTGGGCCAGAGTGAGGCCTACCACCCTACCTTGTAAAACTAAAAAATAAAAAAAGTAATTTCAGACTGTGTCTAGTGTGTTACACAACTTTTGAAAATTATTTCCTAAATTTCTTTCTATTGCAGTAAACATTAATTCATAAATTATTTATGTTTACAAGTTGCATAAGCAAAAATACATACGTTATTATTCAATAATGTACAAATATATTTTATTGCTAACTGCTAGTGTTGTCTTCATGCTGCTGTTTCCGTAGAATATCCAAACACACAGCTCTGAACATCCTGTTCTTGTAGCAAATTATCAATACTAGGAGGATGTGGACAAAAACAAAATCAGAAGAATAGCACATTTCTTTCAAGCTTAATCTTCAAGAAACAGCTGGGTAAATAAATATATAGATCTGGATGACTTCAAGTGAGGTAGATGCTAATGTGTGGCTGATCTTCCCAGATCCCACAGAGATGCAGTTGTTAGCCATGCCCAATTACTGATGGTGTCCTCTGCGTTTACAACACAGGCAGTAACCAATAGTTGTAGCACTTTCTGTACAAAGAACAAGAAGCAGACATATTCCTCATTCCCAGGAGGGAGAGAGAGGCATTTCCACAGTATTATCAACTATAAAGAGAAGTCTCTCTTGTGTGAGCAGCACTCCCTAGGTTCTAAACCCAACAATCCCCAAATGCCAAACAAAAACCACCGAACAGTTATGGTCAGAAGAAACCCGTACCAGTTTCTGCCCAGACAGGACCTCCAGTAAAGCAAGCAGCTTGATACCATCTTTCATGTCTTCAAAAAGATCATCCACCACCATGGGGGGTTTCCTCTGCAAAAGTAAAATGACGCTCATTGTGGTGAAATTTATAGGAGAAATTACTGTACAACATATACATATATAGTCATTACACACACACACACACACACACACACACACACACACACACACGCGCACGTTTGATAGCTAGTTAGTCAGCCCTTCATTCATCTATTCTGTGTGCTATGAGCTGACCTCAGGGCCTTATGCATGCCAGAATCATTCAGCTACACTCCTAGACCACCTTAATTTTTTTGTTGTTGTTTGTTTGTTTTTCAAGGAAGGGTCTCTCTCTAGCCCAGGCTGAACTGGAATTTACTATGTAGTCTCTGGGTGGCCTCGAACTCACAGAGATCCTCCTACCTCTGCCCTCCAGTGCTGGGATTAAAGGTGTGTTCCACCACACCCGGCTAATTTTTTTTTTTTTTATTGTGGATATAATTACCAGTTACACTTGGATAATTTCAAAAAGCAGGACAATCTGATGGAAGTTCAACTCTTGATTCAGAAACCTTGTTAAGTTTTCATGCTTAGGCATTAACTTGCATGCCATCTTGTTGCTAGAAAGATTTTTTGACAAGGAGAGATGGGCTGGGATAAGGGGAGGAAAAGAGGGCATTCTCAACTGAAAATGTAAGAGAGACTAAAGTACAGAGATTCCCAGACAAACCCCACTGATGAGATTCTTTGGCTGTGAGCGAGCAAAGCATCTTATGGGGCTCAACACGTGCAACCCTTCTAGATGGAGTTCCCATGAGGCTTAGCGACCTGCTATGGCAACACTGGTCCAGTTAATGGACCAAGTTAAGTGTTCCTGGGGTAAACAAACCTACTGTGTTCTGCTTACCAATCTGGTATAGCCAGTAGACCTCTCAGCAAAGCCCTGAACCCACAGGAACAATAATCTCAAACACACAGGACCAGTGTCAGCCTTTCTCCATGGATGCAAAGCAAACCAAAGACCGGGTACCAGTAATGATCTTCTTTTCATGAGGGTTAGCAAAATGTTGAATACGCTAGAGTACATCAGAGACCCAGAAGAAGGGTCCACCGGGGCTCAGTAGAAAGTAAAGAAATGGGGTTCATGGTGAAGGTCAATAGACAAAGGAAGGCGTGCTCACAATGCCTCCCAGAAACACAACTTTTTAATCATTTATCATGGGAGTTCAGACTCCATAGTTTTCTGACTCCTGCTAACTTTTGTTAAAGGCTTATTGTTTGATTCCTGACGTGAAACTGTCTTATTTAAAAAGCAACAACAACAAATATGGGGCTGGAGAGATTGCTCAATGGTTAAGGCACTTGCCTTAACCTAATCCTAACGACCTGAGTTTGATTTCCCAGTACCCATGTAAATCCAGATGCACAGTGGTACATGCATCTGGAATTTGTTTGCAGTGGCTAGAGGCCCTAGAATACCCATTCTCTCTCTCTTTCTCTCTTTTTCTGTTTCTCTCTCTCTGCTGCCTTCCTCTGTGCTTGCAAATAAATAAATATTTTTTTAAAAAAATATATGTTCTATGTACAGATATTGGAACACCAAATGTTCTGTTAAAAGTGACTTTTTCTTCTCCCTGCTGACATGAAGCATTTATATTTCTGTGACCACTGCATTCATTATGGAGGCTCATTGGCATAATTCTAATTTTAAACATATTTTTCTTTCTATATGGAATGAGCAGCTGAACACATTTCATTCTCATGCTGTGAAATGTATGTTCAAAAATAACATAGTTTTCAATTCTACTCGTTGCCATTTAATCCCACCATTTAATGCTGCTTCTTAATTACATAGCAAAAATGTAATAGTGACTTTATATTCTAAGCATATAAATGAAATTATTTAGTATAAAATGATCCATTATAATAAAAAGTATTTCATGCAATACAAAACAAAATTAGTAGATTAGCTACTTTTAGGCTCAATGAATAATCATTATGTATC
Source organism: Jaculus jaculus (assembly GCF_020740685.1). NCBI lineage: Eukaryota > Metazoa > Chordata > Mammalia > Rodentia > Dipodidae > Jaculus > Jaculus jaculus. Next base: position 13,818,385 of record NC_059110.1, on the reverse strand, counting down.
ATTCAAAGTGCCTATTTGTATCCAGGTAATTTAAATGAAGAAAAACAAGGAAGAAAAAGTCCATACATGTGTGATATATTTAGTGAGCAAATATAAGTGAAGTTTTTACAGCATATATAAGGGGGAATTTAAATAGATCGTGAAATTCTCATGAAATAATAAACATTGCAAAAAAATTGGCACCAAGCATGTGATAAAATGCATCCTGTTACTAAACATGCAGAGCTTTCAGCCCCTTTCGGGAATGTTGGCTCCATAGTGCTGCTGGAGCTTGGAATGATCAATGGTGGCCACTGCACGGGTTTGTCACCCACAGACCTCCGCCCTGTGTGCCATTCATTCGATCTCCTTGACCCGTTCATATCAAATGTCTGCCAACGAGCCTGGCGTATAGGCCTCCTGTCTCCTATCTTTTCTCTTCCTCACTCTCTCTTCCTCTTCCTCTCTCTTCCCCTTCCCACCTTCTCTTCTATTTCTCCCAGATCCTCTCACTCCTCCTCCCCTTCTCTCTCTCCCCCTTTCTCTTACTCCTCCATAGCTGTGGTCAAACTCAATTCTGACTCCTTTGCTCTTAGCAAAATATTCTGTACATAGAAATGACTCGAATTTTTCCCGTTAGGACAAAACACTTCATCTCTGTTGCTGTCTGCCTGACTCAGCAAATGAACATAAATATCATATGAAACCAGTAAAGCCCTTTCATATACCAAAAAATCACTGCAGAAAAAATTATCAGTAATTATTTGGTATTTTTTAAATCCCATATTTATAAGTTATTGCTGATGCAGATCATGTGTTCAACTATAATGAGTGCCTCACATTTATTGTTCTGGAAAACATTCTAATAGAAAATGTTAAAGCTAGAGTATTTCATCTGTAACATGTACAAATACAGCATTATGATGACCACTTGGGTCAGACATGAGTCACATGGAAACCAAACCAAAGGAAAGAAGAAATGAGGGTAATTTATTGGCACCTGACTTAATGGAAAAGAGCCTGTGGTTTTGCTTTCAAGCACTAGTTAGGAATCAATCAAGCACTTTTCAAGACAATAAATAAACTGGCCTATTAATGGAAGACTATGCCTTTCTCATAGAAAACTTGCAGTAATCATGGTTATTATCACATTCTTCCTTTAAGTCACCAGTTCATTTAATAGAACCAGAACATGAAGCAGATGCACCTCTTCAGTAGGTGGTGGCGGAAAAGCAGTGAGAGACAGAGGGAGAAGAAAACAAGTGCTCTGCTTCTGTGCCAATTCCAGAAGCTTCCTCAAACTACATCTGTATACTACAATCTGGCTCCAGAAAGACTGTCTGATTTCCAAAGTATCTAGAAACTCAGAGAATACACATACACCTGTGTTGTTGGGAGCTGTAGCTGCTCTTTGACCATGAGAACTGCAGCTGGTCTTGGATCTCCGGGCACAGAGCCCTTATCGTATGGCCTTGGCACACAGTCTTCAGACACAGAGGCATCTGTGGAACAGACTTTAGGCACGTAGGCACTGTCTAGAAAGTTTTATTTTCTGTATATAAGCTTGTGCTTGCTGAATAAATTTGAGACCTTGATCAGAATATAGACTTGGTCTCCTTCTTTGTGTCTCTTGTCTCTCACCCAGGTTAATTTCCCCTCGGGTCCTTGTTTAACTCTCTGCTAGCCAGGGCACTGTGTTGTCAAGGAATTGGCATTGCCTGGTGAGCCCTTGGGTAGACAATTCAACTGTTGGCGGGGGGCACTGAGACTTGTTCCTTGCTTCCTTACACCTCCCTCTTTTCCCGCACAGCAGCCCTTGATAATGCGTAACAAGAACCTTGCTCTTTTTCTCATGACTTCATGTAGACCCAATGTTCCTCCTTGAACTTCATGAAACCTGCAGAGGTGTAGGTACCTTTGTTGAGTGGCAAAGCCTGATGTATTGGGGCTGCCTGGGCCCAGGCTTTGACTGAAATAACCCCAGTTAAATCCACACTGCTTCCTAAAGGCAGGGCTTTCACCTGCAGGGTTTGAGCAGTAAGCTCATTCCTGGCATCTCTCATAATGAGAGTCACACGGTAGGTCAGTTAATTTTTTATCACTTCTGTGAGCAAATACTGGACCAGAAACAACTTAAGAGAAGTCAAAGGTATAATCTAGGCTTACAGTTTCCATGGGGAAGTTTCATGGCAGGAGCACATTAAAGTCAGGAAGCGAAGGGTGAATTGGAAGTGGGGCCTTGATATGAAATCTTAAGCCCCCCCCCCCTCAGTGACCCACTTCCTCCAGCAAGGCTCCACTGCCTACAGGTCTCACAACCTTCCCAATCACTTTCATTAGCCGAGGACCAAATGTTCACATACGTGAGCCTATGGGGGACATTTTATAGTCAAACCATAGTGCACAGTATTTGTCATGTGGGTACTGGCTTATTTCACTTAGTATAATATGTTCAAGTTTCCTTTATCTTGTAGCTGGTATCATAACCCCCTGGTTTTTCTTTGGCTAAATAATTTCCCACTGTACATAAACCCCACAGGTTATGAGTCCTCTCCTCTGCCCTTTCACAGTTAGGTCACTCCCACCTTCTGATCACAGCTGTATAATGCTACAATGAACATATGTGTATCATTGTTTCTTTAATATCCCATTTTCAAATCTTTTATAAATATATCCAGAAGTGAAATTGTTGAATTTTGTCATAATTGTGTTTTCAATTTTTTTTTTTTTTTTTGAGGAAATCCCATTCAGGTTCTCATGGTGATAGACAAGTAGAAAAAAGAAAAATCCTACTTTGAAACATGACTATCACGACTTTATTGGTGAACATCTATGTATCTCCTAGAATCTTAGAGTCCATATTGACCAGTATCACACAGCTAGAGAGTTGAGTTTCAGCTATAAGTATTTAGTCTTAACCAAAAGAAAAGAGAGAGAGAGAGAGAAAGAGAGAGAGAGAGAGTGAGAGAGAGAGAGTCAAAAATCACCTGTCTCCTGCCAAGACCAATATACTCTCATTGTGTTTGGTCAGCATTGTACAAATTGCTTGTTCCTCATGGGGAAAGTGTTCACCACATATATTATAACACCCACTGCCAAGGCATGCTGCTTACGAATTCTGAACACATACCCTATATGGCTTAATGTTTTTTGGATACTGATGAGAGATTCTTTGAGGGAGGGAACTAGCGCTGGGATGAATAGAATTGCCCTTCTTAGAACTGAATGAAGCCTTATTGAGAGTTACACCAAGTGTCAAAGAGTCATGGTAGTGTTAGAAGCCAGAGAGATACAGATAGAGGTAGAGAGATAAAGAGAGAGAGAGAGAGAGAGAGAGAGAGAGAGAGACAGAGAGAGACAGAGAGAGAATGGTATTATAAATCCAAAGCACAAAGGACGCTGTCCCTTTTCATGAGATACTGGGGGAAAAGTCTGTGCACAGACTATGTAAATGAAGGCACCTGAGACAATGGAGAAGAGAGTGGGAGATAATAAAAAGGTCCCTGGTTCTTTAAGGACTCTAAGCAGGAGGGACTACCCTGCCTTGCCCTGTTTTCTTGCTATACTAACAGCAGGGGTGTGGTTTGAGGGGAAGCAGGAAGGCAGAGTTAACACAGTAAAGTTATAATTCAAAGTTGCCTCAGACCAGGAAAAAAATACAGTGACCACACCTACGTGTTAACCCTGGTGAGACCAACCAAAGTGGAAAAGGCGACGTCTAAAGGACTCTCATGCTGCAGCCATGTCTGTAGGTGGGACACACTGTTGGGCGCAGAGCCGTTCAGCTTGAAGCAGTCCTGGCCTCAGTCACAGAAGTGCCTCTATGCGGGGCATAGAAAGGTGCTTAGGCAAGAGATGGAGGGCTCTGTCATGTTCTGTGCAATCTGGAGCCCTCTGTCACTCCCAGAACCAGAAAGGCTACTACATCTGTTTCACATACGGTGCAGGTAGGAACATAGGAGGAGGGAAAGAATATGGGGAAAGCTTCTCACTCCAGAACCAGTGTACAGAAACTCCCATACCTTGGTGGTTATCTGCAATGTAGGCAATACACACACGCACACATAAAACACGGGAACAGAGAGCGGAGTGGGAGAGACAGGCTGGCCAGCCGATGTAAAGGGCGTTACCTCGCCAAAGGTTGGCCAAGAGCCCACCACACTAAAATGTCTCCAAATGTCAAAGGAGCCTTGGACCAGACTGCCAAAAACATGGTAATAAAGCAGACAGTAGTCATGGAAAACGAAGACATTCTCTTTTGATCCCCAATTTCTCCAGCAACAATATAAAGTAACTCAGAGTTTTATGCATATCCGTTTCTCTTTCCGCACCTCTGTGAGAGCACATTGTCATAATTTTCCACCACTCTGGTGAAGGAGGGAAGAAAACTCCCCTTCAGTCTCATTTCCTCTAACGGATAGTACCATTATTTCCACTTCCTCCCTTATTTAATTCATTTCCAAATAAATGCCCCAAAGTCAGTCACTACCCTCCAGCCCAGTCTTTAATCTGCTGAGGAAAACTCTAATCTCAATAATTTTCCTAGTAATTTCTTATACAATGTGGAAGCAGTTTACAGCCAAAGTTCTTTGCTCCACATAGTACAATGCTGGGGTTATGCCTGACCACTCACTATGGCTCATACCCAATTGCCGGCCCATGAACAAATCTCCTTGGCTTTATTTTCAAAATTCATTCAGAATCTAGTCACATTTAAGGACAACCATTACCAACACAGGTTAGTTTTCTATTCTGTTCCCTTGTACACTTTTAGTACTTTGACTCTCACGTAGCTTATTAAATAGCCTGTACATGTAAGAGATATGAAATATATTTCTCCAGTCTAACACTCTCCCAACTAAGCTATTCTGGCTGGGCAATGGATATATTTCTTTTATTTTCATTACTACTAACATACTCTTTATGAATATATCAAGTACTGATACCATCTTTTTCCTCCTTTCCTGCCCCCAACCTAATTTTTTTTTTTTATTTGAGAGTGACAGACACATCATGGGTAACATTCTTTATTTTTTATTTTTTATTTATTTATTTGAGAGCGACAGACACAGAGAGAAAGACAGATAGAGGGAGAGAGAGAGAATGGGCGCGCCAGGGCTTCCAGCCTCTGCAAACGAACTCCAGACGCGTGCGCCCCCTTGTGCATCTGGCTAACGTGGGACCTGGGGAACCGAGCCTCGAACCGGGGTCCTTAGGCTTCACAGGCAAGTGCTTAACCGCTAAGCCATCTCTCCAGCCCCTAATTTTTTTTTCAAAATATTTATTAACCTGCATGAAGTTGGTAGGAACTGTACATATGTGGTCAGCATGTTAGTAGACCCTTTCAGTTAATGAACATCATTCAGTTTGAAATCCTGATTTTATTTGTAATTGTTCAGTTGGGTAAGAGACTCGGGAGGAAGCTAGCTTCATTCAGGCAGTTTCAGTTGGGAACAGAGGCCCAAAGAGAGAAGTGAGGTCACACTGCCTTGGCAGGGACGGAACTTGTCTACAACAGCTGCTGCGCCCCCTGTTGCCCAAAGTCTAGCAAGATACCTAGATGGGTGACCTCCACTGCCCAGATGGGCTGGCCCTGAAGAAACAAATGGGCAGGCCCCTTGGGTCTTCCCTGCACATACCTGAATCTGACAAAAGAACACATTCTGAATCAACTCCAAGGGCTGTTTTTCGAGCTTTTTTCTAGCTGTGGGCCTTCTCATGCTACGCTGCAGTGCTTGGACACACATGAGTCTGCTTCTCCCATACACACCCAGGTTGGCTGAATAAGGGGCAAACAGAATACTATTTGCTGATTTGGATAATTTTGCCTCTGCCTTGTGGCAACTTCTCACTCTAATTGCATGCATGACTCTCCTCCAGTCTCTGAATCCACCATGTGTACATTCCCCTCACACTCTAGATTACCACGTGAGCACTTTCTCTAAGCTCTGGGTCTGCCACGAGTGTAGTTTCTCTAAACTCGGGGTAGCCATGGGTGTAACTCTCTTGACTCCTCACTTCATATCTAAAATTCTTGGTCTCTTACAGCCCAGTGTGGTAGTGCACGCCTTTAATTCAGGAAGCAGAGGTATGAGGATCACCATAGACTGAGATCTTACCACTAAAAACCAAAAAAAAAAAAAAAAAAAAACATATTTACAAATAAAATTCTTGGTCACTGCTTTGATATTTTCCCTCTGCTATTCTTCTTTGAACCACCACAGTTTGTTCTCTTGGCTTTCTTCCATGGGGAGAATCAGGGTAGATTCTGTGGGTATCTCCTCTGAATCTTCCTACATAAGCACCTAGGCTCTATTTTCCATGTGTTTATGGCTCTACCCGAGTGAGTCATTTCTCTTCAATGAATCTAACCGACTCTGCTGTGTTTCCCACATGGGAGTGTGTTTCCTACGTCCCATGTGTGCATGACTCTGCTCTAGCCTTTTTCCTAGTTATCAATTTCCCTTAAACAAACCCCACCATTTGTGGTTCCTCCCTAAATAAATGCAATAATTCATAATTTATCCTTCTTGAGTCTGTTTTTTTTCAATTCTTTGTTAAAAATAGGACAGGACCAAAATTGGGGTTCATAAACTTAGGGGGCCCCCCTCCTTAGCCCCTAAAGCCTGCAGCAGTTACGTATTAGGAGGTTAACTTGTTTATTGCCATATTTAGGACTAGCAAATTAAAAATAGGTTTATTTCCCTCAGACTTATCAAGGTGTGATTAGCAGATAACATATATCAGAATATTCAGAGCCAGAGAGAGAGACAGTTCAGATGACAGGACGTGCCATGCACACGTCAGGGTCTGGAATTGGAGCTCCAAAACTCACATGGATAGAGTAACGTGTGTCTGTAACCACACTGCTTCTACAGCAAGACCACAGGCAGAGAGAAGAATCCCCAGAAGTCGCGGGCCCACCAGCCTGGAGACACACATCAGTGAACAAAACACTCTGCCTCAAATAAGGTAGAAGGAAGGAGAGGAGCAACATTGGAGACTGTCCTCTGATGGCCACATGCACGAGGCCACTGCTCCCAAAAAGAAAAGAAAAAAAAAAGAATGTATTTATAGTGTATAAGGCAATGTTTTGATATGCATATACATCATAAACTTATTAAACAGATGGGCATACTCACAGCCTCACGTACACACACTAGCTTTACAAAAATAAAGGAAGTATGGGATGGATCTTTCCTATTACCCTTCCCTCTTTACTTCCTTCATCTTCTTTTATTTATTCCCAAATAGTCTCCCTGAACTATGCAAGGAAACAGATGGGGGTACAACTCAATTAAGGAAATATTTCCATGTAATCTTTCAATCTTGTTGATGGAAAAAATAACTAGAGATGAAAGCAACTGTTAACGTGATATTTTATAACCATGAAGAAGTCATCCAGCCATAATTAGCATGGCCTATTTAAACATAGAAAATCCCATGTGTTGCTTTTAAAGTAATATATGCAAATAAATCAGTATTTAAAACAAAAAAGATGTGCTCCTAATGGATCTCTCCTGTGTTTAACTACTGAACCTCCACCTCACCCAGCCCTCCAATATATGTTGAATTTATAATTACCAGTGCTGCAGAATGTTCATCGATTTGGAAATAGGATTATTTTTTAATTTTTTTTGTTATTTTTGCTTACTTATTTGAGAGAGACAAAGAGGGACAGAAAGAGGCAGATAGAGAGAGGGAGAGGGGTGGGCCAGGGCCTCTAGCCACTGCAAAAGAAATCCAGACGCTTGCGCCCCCTTGTGCATCTGGCTAACGTGGGTCCTGGGGAATCGAGCCTCAAATGGGGGTCCTTAGGCTTCACAGGCAAGCGCTTAACCACTAAGCCATCTCTCCAGCCCTGGAAATAGGATTCTTTAAAGAGCAAATAAAGTTAAAATGAGGTCACCAATGTAGGTCCTAATCCAATATGGTCAGTGTCCTTATATGTTAAGAGGAAATTTTGACATAGACAATGCCATGCATACGGGCAGAGGCTGGGGTGGTGCAAGGCAAGATATTCAGCATCAGATGTCAGGCGAAGACGAGGAGATTCTTCCTGGACTCTGCGAGGGGTCCTGGGATGCTGGACAATCCACTTCTCATTTTAGTTACTTCTCTGTATCATAGTGTGTGATCAAAGTCCTAGCCATCACAAAATAAAGTGTAATCGTGTTTTAAGTTGTATTTTTTCAGCTCTTCTAACAAGTACGAAAATGATCCTCCCATGCCCAATTTCACTCCCAAGACATGTTTGAGATCCTCAGTTCCCATCCTTGGTAGGTCCGTCAATATAAACGCAAAGACGGATGAAGGAGGTGCAGCTTACGGAAACACTAAAGCTTGAGTGACAGCTCTCTCCTCAAGAGGGCTTAATGTCACACCATCTACCTTTCACAGATATCATTACAGACTGAATCAAAGGGATCTATGCCCAAATATAACAGTCTATGTCATTTGGCTAAATGAAAGAAAATGCAAAGCTGCAAGCATTGAATCACAGAATGCAATCAGCATGCATATTGATATAACATACTACATTTTTTTCTAACTAAAAAAAAAAAAATGAACTTACTCTAAATTTTGTTAGAAAAATTTTAAATCATTCCCTTTGGGTTGTCAGTCCAGCAGTATATGATTATACTAGCTCATGGGTCTTGAATTAAATTTAGGAACTTTCTACATATTTTGAAAGGTGACAGAGGTAACATACTGTCATGGACATATGTTTAAATGGCTAACCTTCTATAATTCTTCTGGATATTAAAAAAAAAAAAAATGCCCTTAGCCGGGCGTGGTGGCGCATGCCTTTAATCCCAGCACTCAGGAGGCAGAGGTAGGAGGACCACAGTGAGTTTGAGGCCACCCTGAGACTCCATAGTGAATTCCAGGCCAGCCTGGGCTAGAGTGAGACCTTACCTTGAAAAAAAAAAAATGCCCTACATAGGTCATCTGCCTCATCCTCTCCAGCATTCAGGAAACATCACAGAAGATGGGAAAGAAAGAGTATAGTGGTGGAGGATGGGGAGGAGTGCTGTGGAAATCTGTCATCAGGACATGATTAGCTCATTGCACCCAGGGGCTCACAGATCTTGAGGTGCACCAAGAGGCAGGTGGCCATTCTCTCATACACAGTATAGGGGCCTCGGGGGCTGCTTCCCTCTCTGGTAAACTGCTATCAGTTAATGGTTACTGGCAAGGGGTACTCATCCTTACGCTATGACACAGCAACCAGTGAGTGATGAGAAGTAAATGCGTGGTAAACATGATCATATCTACCCACATCTTTTAAATGAAAACGTCCAAAGAAACCAAACAAAACACAGTTTAGGAAATGACCTAGGCATAGAGACCAGTGCACTTAAAACTTTTTGAAAGTAAATAAGCAAAAGTTTTGGGCTGGAGAGGTGGCTTAGTGGTCAAGCGCTTGCCTGTGAAGCCCAAGGACCCTGGTTCGAGGCTCGACTCCCCAGGACCCACGTTAGGCAGATGCACAAGGGGGCGCACGCGTCTGAAGTTCGTTTGCAGTGGCTGGAGGCCCTGGCGCGCCCATTCTTTCTCTCTCTCTCTCTCTTTCTTTGCCTTTATCTCTCTGTCACTCTCAAATAAGCAAATAAATAAACAATTTTTTTAAGTTTTAAGGAAAAATGCAAAAACTACACTGTCACTATGAGGGAGATATCTGTGGCCACTAAGTGGGGACTCCTTGTTTGAGTGCTTCTCATTAGTCTTTCCTGGGCCTACCACAAACCTGGCAACATATATCCCTGTCTGCGCTCTCATTTTAGAGAAGGTGAAGTTTCAAACACTTTGTGGTACAAATCTATGGCCTCCTCCGAGCTCTCAAATTCTTGTCTTCTCAGGAGCCTTGCATCTCCAAAATAGCCTATCATACCTTCTATAAAATGCACTCAAGACCACCTGTCATTCGAGGATCCCTTCCCAGACTGAATCTTCTTCATCCACACTCTATCTAGTGAACTGTGTGCATCCAGTGACTATCCCAACATCCTTGCCTCTCTCCCGACACACTAGCTCACCCAAGTCTGCTTTTGCTGTCACGTGACCACTCCTACGATAGCCGATGACTTCCTCACTGCTGACTCAAGTACGTCCATTAGTCTCCAAAATGAAGTAGCTTTTGTCTGAATTGAACCCATAGCCTTTCCCAACACTTCCTCCATTCCCAGTCTCCTTGAATGATCTAAATTATGTTCTCACATGGGAAATCCAGGAGCCATCCTTGACTCTCTCCTCCAAGAGTCCAGTGAATTTCTACCATTTCTCCCAAGTCCCCTCCTGAGCACCATTTTAATCTAGCCACTGTTCTCCATGTTCTTTCCACTGCTTTCTATCACCTCCCATCTAACTCACGACAGGTCCCTCCAACTCTCAACTGCACTTGTTCTGCTCCAATTCATGAGAGGGGCGGGGAGGGTTTAGGACTTGTGTGATTATTTCATTCCCCCAGGCTCCGTAATTCCTGTCTTCTTCCACCTACAACTGAAGTTCCAAACTTTCTCAGTGACTGTCCTCTGACAAGTTCGGTTTTCTTTGTTGCCAAGTTACTCCTGTATCTGTTTTTGTGAGTGTATTGTGTGTGTGTGTGTGTGTGTGTGTGTTTCTTTTCTTGTTATTGTTTATTTGTTTCAGATATCGTCTGACTATGAAGCCCAGGCTAGCCTGACACTGGTAATCCACCTGCCTCCGACTCCTGAATGCTGGGATTGCAGATTTGCTCATTTCCTTCACTGTTCCATGCTTTTTCTCACTTCTGCTCTGTTACAGGGACTGGTCCTACCCCGGGCAAGCTGAAGACACTTCCAGGCTCTGCTCACAGGTTTCTTCCTCTGAAAGTCTGCGGAGGCACTCGCTGCTCACCTGCCCTTTCCTTCTCATGGAATGCACAGCGCACACCTCACCGCAATGCCTGTCTATTCTGATGAAATATCGTGTCCACACCACTGCCTCCACAACACCCAGCGTGCGGAGGAACACATCATTGTATCCGCAGAACATAATAGTTGAATGCATATCTGGAGTACAGCCTTTGTAACCCCTGCCCCAGTTCACCTTCAGTGTGATGGCTTGCGGAGCTCCGGGAGTTAACTACAGGAGATCCTGAGGCTAGAGCCCTATGATGGGATCGATGAGTTTTCTTAAAAGAGGAAAAGAGACCAAAGTTCTTTTTCTGCCATGTGAAGACACAGAGGAAACAGCTCTCTAAGAACTGAATCCTCCAGCACCTTGCTCTTGGGCTTTGCAGCCTCCGGAATTGTAGGAAGTAAATGCTAGATAAGCCATCTGTCCTATGTAGCCAGAGCTGACCAACAGAGCCCAAGTTCAGGGGTTGGGGGGGTGTGGTGGTTTGATTCAGGTGTCCCCCATAAACTTAGGTGTCCTGAATGCTAGGTCCCCACCTGATGGAGATTTGTGAATTAATGCCTTCTGGAGGGATTGTATTGTTGGGGATGGGCTTATGGGTGTTATAGCCAGTTTCCCCATGCCACTGTTTGGCACACTCTCCTGTTCCTGTTGGCCACCTTATGTTGGACAGGGGTTGATGTCCACCCTCTGCTCATGCCATCATTTTCCCCTGTCATCATGGAGCTTCCCCTCGAGCCTGTAAGCCAAAATAAACATCTTTCCCACAAGCTGCTCTTGGTTGGGTGATTTCTACCAGCAATGTGAACCTGACTGCAATAGTAAAGTGGTATCGAGGAGTGGGATTGCTGCTAGACATCTGACTAAGCGCCTTTGGCCTTTTGGAGCTGATTTTCAAGAGGAATGTGGGAGGATTTGAAACCTTGGCCAAAGAGATGCCCTACAGTGCTGTAAGTATAGCTTGATGAACTATTCTGGTCAGAGCTGCAAGAATGCAGTAAGAACTATGGACTGTGAGGTTTGGCTTATGAGAGTGAGAAAGAGCTTTGTTTGGACTGGGCTAGCAGTTTGTGTGAGGCTTGCTGTTATGTGTGTGTCCTGAGAAATTGTGCAGGGTTGTCTTTCGTAGAAATGAACTGGTGTGAGCAGAGGGATATGGCACAGAAATAAAGTCTTTGGGTGAACTGCTGCCTGTTCAGCTGCAATTGAGAGATTACAACCTTTGAGACTGGGCCAGCTAACCTGCACTGGGGCAATAGGAAGAATGTAGACTCTTTTGGAGGGGGCTGAGTGCTCAAGAAGTGTTCTGTTCTTCAAAGTCTGCTTTATCCCCCCCTAGATTAACACCCTACCTGGTATTGTGGAGTATAAGAAATGCAGGAGAGAGTGGGTCATTGAGTTTGCAACACGGTTTTGTGTTTTGGAAATGGCCATGGGCAGTGTGAAGCAGTTTTGCTGGTTGCCTGCATAGAGACCCCATGGGGCCATGAGGATGAACCATGGCTTGCAGTGGAGATGTCAGGACCACAAGATGGCTGCTAAGGAAAGCTGCCAGCCCCAATGAAGTTTTCCAGGACTGTGAATAGCCTAGCTGAAGGGGTGGAATTGCAATTCCAGAGACATGGAGATTTGTCACTGACTAGAGTTGTTCGACTTGAAACTACAGAGTTTGATGTTTGCCCTGGGTGTTTTAAATCTTGTATTGACTGAATATTCTTTGCTATCCCTGATGCCATCTTTTGTAGTGTGAATGTTTATTCTATGCCATTATGATTTTTTGAGGTTATTTTTTGGTGTTATGGCTCATTTAAAAGATCTTAGACTATGGGGATGTATGAACATCACTGGAATTGATAAAAACTATGGGGACTCTTAAGGTCATACTGAATGCATTTTATATCATGTATGGATATCAGTTTATGGAGCCAGGGGCAGAATGCAGTGGTTTGAATCAGGTGCCCCCCCCCCATTAACTTAGGTGTTCTGAATGCTAGGTTCCCAGCTGGTGGAGATTTGGAAATTAACGCCTTCTGGAGGCAGTGTATTGTTGGGGGTGGGCTTGTGGGTGTTATAGCCAGTTTCTCCATGCCAGTGTTTGGCACACTCTCCTATTGTCCACCTCATGTTTTCCAGGGGGTGATGTCCACCCTCTGCTCATGCCAGCGTTTTCCCCTGCTATTGTGGAATTTCCCCCCTCGAGCCTGTAAGCCAAAATAAACCTCTTTTTCCCACAAGCTGCTCTTACGTGGGTGATTTTTACCAGCAATGTGAACCTGACTGCAATGGGGAAGGGGAGGCAGGGGTAAAAATCTGGCTTTGTCACTTCTGTGGCCAAATTTAAGAGTTGACTCTAAGCTTCCAGTTTATGACTTATAAAACCATGAGAAATAGCACACTTGGCTATGAGAATTAAAGGGAAGATTTATAAAGGTACATCATTGGCACATGCTAAGTGCTCACTCAGTAAACAGCATCTCTGTGACTTAGAAACGGGCTTTAACAAGGGCTGTGAACAAGCTCAACCTAGTCCAGCATCTGAGCATTCAGAGGTAACTCAATAGCATGATATAGTTTCTTCTAGATCAAAAGGATAATTACACGCTCCTAATCTAAGAATGGAGCCCCATCTGCAAAACAAGTATCAGAGGTATAAAACAGCCCATTAAATTCTGTTAATGATATATTATACTATATTGACAACTTGTGATCTTCAATGGTTTACATATTTGAAGAAGCATCAAAACTTCAATTAGAAAACAAACATGAAGAAATGAATGGATAATTATGCATACAAATGTGAATTATCTACATCTGGGTACTAAAAATAGCCTAGGAAACTACAGAGGGTTTCCCCTCTGCTTAATAACATATTTAGTTTAAGAAAAGTATCTTCCACATAGCATATTGTGCTCTGTTTACAAGTTTATCTCTTCATAAGTGTTGTCATAATATTTATAAAGAAATGTTATAATACTGTGGAGTGTCATCAGTAAGAGTTGAATATTTAATTACAAGGAAATTGTCCATCAACTCACAATCAAGAAAAACAATCAAAAACAAAAATAAAAAATTTCCTATTAAAAAACTCTCCCATGACACCTTGGCATTTCTGAACATGTTCTCATGTATTCTGAACATCCTTAGAAAGGACAGAAGACCCAACATTTTTGTATTTCCTCTATGCATCCTGTTTCTTAAACCGGCCATGGCCTGGTATTAAAGTTGATTTTGGAGATGGCCAATTTACAAAGATGATATTGAAAAAAAATCGACATGTTCTTTTCCAAACACAAAGGCTCATCAATTACCCTTTAACATAGTTTTATGTTATTTGTAGTTTACTTATTAAAGATAGGAAGATAAAATTCCAGAACTTAGGATTTATCATTATAGCTTAAATCTATAAAAATCCTTATGGCTATTTTTTCAGACAACAGAGATTCTATAAAATATTTACAAGTTGCATTTTAGAAATTAGTCAGGGTTGGAGAGATGGCTTATTGGCTAAGGCACTTGTCTGCAAAGCCAAAGGGCCCAGGTTTGATTCTCCGGTATTCAGGTAAGGCCAGATGAACAAGGTGGCCAATGTGTCTGGAGTTCGTTTGCAGTGGCTAGAGGCCCTGGCTCACCCTAGTCCATTCTCTCTCTTTCTGTCACTCTGGCCCCTCGCTCTCTTTCTCTTAAATAAATATTTAGAAATCAGCCATTTCCCCATACTCTCTGGCTAACTCAGTACTTGACTTAGCCTATCATGGAATATTAGAACTAACATGTTATTGCCAGCAAAGACAAATCAATAAATAAAACACCTTCTGACTGGGTCATTTTCTTGCTTCTTACTAATATATATCAGCAGAAAATTGTAGGATATAGTGTTTAGGGCACAATAAAATTATAAAACACAGCTTAATTTTTTGGAATTATATGGCTTCCAGATTATATATTTTTTAAAAAAAATCCAAGCACAACGGTATAATAGAGAGTGTCACACACAGCAACATCAGAGAACAAATTAGCTCCTGGTTACACCATGCCTGGGTCTACTTTCCAAGCTCACGTTGGAAATGTGACAGATATTCTCATTTGCTTTATGTAAGACTTGAGACTAAACTTGGGGCTTGTCTCATGCTGAATGTTTGTTTCCTCCAAGCTCATATGTTGGAACCCTAACCCCCAGTGTGATGGCATTTAGATCCTATTTACAACAGGTAGTAACTGGGCTTTTTCAGGATCATGAAGGTGGGGCCACTGTGGTGGGATTAATTTATAGATTTATATGAAGAGCAGACACTAGTGCTCATTTCCTCTTGGCTTTATGAGCAGGCAGAGGAAGACAACATGAGGCAAGCCAGGCAAAAACACCTTCACCAAAAAACTGAACCCATGGGCTGGAGAGATGGCTTAGTGGTTAAGCGCTTGCCTATGAAGCCTAAGGACCCCGGTTCAAGGCTCGGTTCCCCAGATCCCAAGTTAGCCAGATGCACAAGGGTGCGCACGCGTCTGGAGTTCGTTTGCAGAGGCTGGAAGCCCTGGCACGCCCATTCTCTCTCTCTTCCTCTGTCTTTCTCTCTGTGTCTGTCGCTCTCAAATAAATAAATAAAAATTTAAAAAAAAAAACTGAACCCAGGCTGGAGAGATTGCTTAGTGGTTAAGGTGCATACCTGTGAAGCATAAGGACCCAGGTTCGATTCTTCAGGTTCCACAGAAGCCATCTGCACATGGTGGCACAGGCGTCTGGAGTTCATTTGCAGTGGCTAGAAGCCTTGGCATGCCAATTCTCTTTCTTTCTCTCTCTTCCTTTTTTTTTCTCTCTCTCTCTCTGACTCAAATAAATAAAAATAAAATAAAATAAACTGAACCTCCTAGCACCATGATCTTGGACTTTCCAGCCCCTGGAAGTATGAGATATAAATATTTGTTGTGTAAGGCACCGGGCCTTTGATATTTTGTGATGGCAGCGTGAAGTGACTAATACAAGGCCTAAATTCAACTGACAAAATCAGTAGTCTAAAAGCTAGAGAAAAGAGAACAAGTGTTGTACAACACACGGAGCCAGACTCCACCTGACCCACGATTAAAGGGCAACAAGTCCGTTCAAAATGAGCAGCAGCTGTGGTTCCATCCATGGGCAGAATGCTTTTGTCTCCTAGGGAAATGCCCTACCTTGTTTATGCAATGAGCAAAACAGAAGAAGCAACATGGCCGCAAGGAGCTCTGGACGAAAAGGGAAGATGTGGGTCAAGTTCCTTCTCCGTGGATTATGTTTTCTATGTTTTTAGTCTAAATATGGCTTTGGACCTGCTTTATAACTGAAAACCTGTAAACTGGGGAGATTTCTGCACATTGCAGATGATCAGAAAACATAAGAATCTGTGTTCGTGAGGGACGTACTGAGACCCTGGATTCAATTGCAGAGACTGAATAGTGACATGTGTGTGTGTGTGTGTGTGTGTGTGTGCTTGTGTAGAGAAAGATGAGAAAAGGAAAGAATAAAATCTATTATATTAAGATTTCAGTGGGTCAATCGTCGATATGATATATGATAATTTTCTGGGCCTTTCCAAACAACAATATTCATGCAAGGGTAAGGAAAGTGGGAGAAAACAGGTAGTTTTAGATTCTTGTCTGGACTCAAATCTCGGGAGCACCCATTGTCAGGGGTGTTAAGATACATATGCTTCCAAAGAACCCAAGCCAAACATTGATCATCACTTCATCTTTCACCATATAATGTCTGGGCCTTCCACATGAAATAAGAGACATACAGGCTTTGTTGATTCTTATCAGGAATCCCTGTGTGGTCCTCCATACTGTACATGGGAGATGTTAGATCGACAAAGGAATTCCAAGAATTAACACATGCCTTGAAACCGCAGTTTACAGTGTCTCTGAGAAGGTGACACCCGAATGTGCAAACTGTTTAAGATACGCGCAACTTCCTCGCCTCTGGTGCAGGGTGGGGAGAGAAGGGACTAGAGTCTGGATTCCACAACAGCTGAAACAAGAAAGGCAGGGAAGGCTGGGGCATGGGAACTGGAGGGTGGGTGTGAGGCAACACCTGACGTTCCTGGAGTGCTTGCTTATGCTTCTTCCCCATGTGGTCAGACACTGCTTTATGAATGAGGGAGGCCTGCACTATGAGCAGGAGTGAGGTCACCAAGCCCGGCTGGAAAAGCTAAAGCCCACTTCTGGCAATCGCAATAACCAGCGACCCCTTGACTGTAAAACAACTTGACACAGTGACATAGGAGTGACAGGCACAAAATCGCAAACTCTAAAACCATGCTTATAGATGCATATTGGCTAAGATTACGTAACATTTGCAGAAGCTCCTCCTACAAAGAGAAACCACACAACTATACGAAGATTATGTGCTTAAGGACTTCAACTTGGCACTTTTTCTATTTTTTATAATACTAAACAACTGAAACCACCAGGAATAGGCAACTGGCTGACTCATGGAAGATAGGGATAATAAAATAGATGCAGAGGGCTGGAGAGATGGCTTAGCAGTTAAGCGCTTGCCTGTGAAGCCTAAGGACCCCGGTTCGAGGCTCGGTTCCCCAGGTCCCACGTTAGCCAGATGCACAAGGGGCGCACGCGTCTGGAGTTCGTTTGCAGAGGCTGGAAGCCCTGGCGCGCCCATCCTCTCTCTCTCCCTCTATCTGTCTTTTTCTCTGTGTCTGTCACTCTCAAATAAATAAATAAATAAATTAATTAATTAAAAAAATAGATGCAGATATTGATGTGGCTACATAGTAATACGGAAATACATGTTGAGTTAAATAGAGCTTTCTACAACAGTCCTGTGCAAAATCAATTATATTCTATCATGTGGGTCTGCATATTGGAACTTGGTAACATACCAGTATAGAAACAATAACCAGAGTAATAATTTCAAGATTCTTAGAACTGACCAGAAATAATCTCTTGCCTAGCTACTGGTACATTTCTTTTCTGAGGCAAAGTTACTGAACACCAGAGTTAGGTAACAGCTAAAGCAACCCATAAGACCAACATCATCGATCAGTACTAGTGACAATAGCAACAGCAGCCCTGATTTATGACTTATTGGCTCAAGTGACATAACTGGGTTATTTTCTTTACCTTGGCCAGATGGGAGTTGATCCATTTTGTGAAAGTGCGTTTCTGTACGATCTCTTGTTCATCTACAAGGGAAAAGTATATTTGGTTAGATCACAGGACAGGTCACAAGTTACAGCATGAGAAGATCGGTGAGCCCACTGTAGGAGCAACGATAAAATGATTGTTTTGTGTGTATGGATGCACTCACTCCATGTGTACCTGTGTCGGGAGGCCAGGAGGATGTCAAGCATCTTTCTTTCACATTCTTCTGCCTTATTTCCTGGAAAGAGAGAGCCTCTCATTGAGCCTGGAGCTCACTGTACGTCGTTGTTAGACTGGCTGATGTGTGTGCCTCCGTGCTCCTCCTGCCTCCAGCCTTCTCTAGTCCTTTCTTGCAGTTATAGTTCCAACAAGAGACTGGATTTTACACTATGGCTATGGAAATGCATCCACCTTTGCAATGTGACTCTGTCTCACCTCCCATCAAAGGGCAGAATTGATTTCTCTCTTTCCTTCCTTTCAATTTGATCTCATGGTGCTGGGTTTGATTAATAATGCAGCAGAGAGGACATTATGTCTTCTCGTCCTCTTTAGGAGATCTGGAAGTTTCCAATCTTAGTGGCCCTGGATCACTGTCTGAGAACTACTGTACAGGCAAAACAGTCTATTTCCGGGCATTGCTTATCCATATGGAAAATTTAGATGGCACATCTAATAGCCAGAACCAACTGCCAGATGAGTGAATGACATCTTCTTAGATGCTGGAGGTCAGCTAAACGTATAGGTGAACTCAGCCTCAGTGGAGCCCAGGAAATTCACCATGTAATTCCAAAGACTTCAAGATTGGGCCATCTGACGCTTCCTCTCTCCCACGTCCCAACAACCCTGACTGCAAGTTCCTCATGGAAAGAAAGCATATTCCCCAACGTTGTATCCCTAGCAACCAAATCACTTCCTGACACGTTGTCTTCCACGGGTGTCTTTCATAAAGCCATCTATACTCATAACTATCCACCCAATCGACTTGCAGACCCACAGAGTGTGAGGAATGTTGAGCCGTGGCTGTTTTCAATCCACAAAGTTTTAAAGCAGTTTATTATACAACCAAGGGTAAAGCAAAGGTATTTACTCACTTGACAGACATCTATTCCTACACATGGGTAGTGTGTGTGTGTACGGGCACTGTGTGTGCCCTTCTCTTCCTCCATCCATCTATTCCATAACACAAGGGCTCTAGGCTTACCTAGTTGGGCTCATCTTCCTGGGCCTTTGATGTTCCAATCAAATGAATACAGCAGTGGGAACATGGGACCCAAATTACTCTACATAAGATCCAGAATGACTGTACAGGAGAATGGACACATACAAAGAGAGAAAGGGGGGGGGGGCACAAAGACAGATACCTAGACCAATGGCCTTGACGAAAAATGAACAAAGCAGGTTTTTTGAGAATCTGGCCTGTGTTGAGTGCATTAATCATGACTTCAAATCTTTTTTTTTTTAAGTAACTGTCAGTCACTGTGTTCTTGAAACATTAGGGACTAGAGTTTGGGGACTTTGGGGGATTGTTTGTTTCATATGTAAAGCCAGTGACTAGATCAAAAGAACCCAGTCTCATTAAAATTACATTTGCAAAATGTAACATCAGTCCCCTTAAGTATAAGGAATGATGAGAAGAGTATAATTATCTCAGCTCCCAAACTTGTTTCCTAACCTCGGCATCTTTGACATTACAGACAGGAAAATTCTGTCATGATAGGCTATCTTCTGGATAACTGGGTGTTTGGTAGCATCCGTGGCCTCAACCCTTTAGATGCCAGCGGCTCCTATACTCCAGTCCAGTTATCAAAGGTGTCTCCAAGAATTGCCACATTTCTACTGGGAGGGGGGCATGAAAAATCATCCCAGTTGACAGCCATGACCTAACCTATGTCCCTTGCATTTATGCATTACAAAGGGCATGGACCAACACAAACCCTTACTGTTAATGTCACTTTTACTTGTTTAAAAAAATATTTTATTTCTTATTTATTTATGAGAGATAAAGAGGCAGAGAGAGAGAGAAAATGGGTGCACCAGAACATCTAGCCGCTGCAAAGGAACTCTATGCGCGTGTGCCACTTCGTGGATCTGGCTTTGCTGGGTACTGGGGAATTGAACTCTGGTTCTTAGGCTTTGCAAGCAAGAGTCTTAACCACTGAGACATCGTTCCAGCCCTAATGAAGTTTTTTTAAACTGACTTTTCATTCACCAGTTAACGACTCCCCCCCAAACCTCATTCTTGTATAGATAACCCACAGTTAATATGTTTTTAAAGTATGAATCCATCACTCTGAGGTGTGTCAATTCAGAAGTACCAGAACGCAGGTGACTCAGATGTCACACGTCCGTTCTAATATGATTAACATATTCTATAGCATTTGACTCTGCCACTTAAATCCGATCTTCTGTGAAGGAAAGAGAATGAATTAAAAAAGATGTTATCCCAGTAGTATTCATGGCTTATTTTGCCCTTATAAACTTTAAAGCATATTCTTTTTCAGAAACATAGAAACAAATTAACAAAAGATACAAACTGATAGACGTTTGTGGTTATTATTAGTTAAGATAAAGTCTGAACCATTTATTGTAAGTAACATTTTTCTTTATTACTTTTAGGCCAGGAAAATATTGTAGTATGTCAGTCAAATGGAAAAAAAAAAAAAACCCAACTTTAACATTTACAGAATTGTAGTGTCTTTGTTAGACTGGGGTATTAAGCATGGGTAGTTTATTAAGGACACACATCA
The DNA here is from genome assembly GCF_020740685.1 of Jaculus jaculus. Classification (NCBI taxonomy): domain Eukaryota; kingdom Metazoa; phylum Chordata; class Mammalia; order Rodentia; family Dipodidae; genus Jaculus; species Jaculus jaculus. Next base: position 13,797,647 of record NC_059110.1, on the reverse strand, counting down.
GACAACGTGTCTGTAGGGATGAAGTGACAGGGAAACTCTTTCATCTCAGGGGTGCTCTTACTTGTAGGTGGGATGGAGAGAGGAGGTGGGGTGCTCTTACTTGTAGGTGGGGATGGAAAGAAGAGGTGGGGTGCTCTTACTTGTAGGTGGGGATGGAGAGAGGAGGTGTAACGGCCTGAAAGTCTCAGGCAGACTAAAAAAGAAAAAATCATAACGTGTTGGTAATCATCTGGTGACAAAAGGGACCTGCGTAAAGACTACTTATCACCTTCTTTTGATCCTTCTTAATGTGAATCAATTTTCCTCGGAAGAAGTATGAATGTCTGATTACAAGTCACTGTGACAGACAGATCCTGGGTGGGAGTGATGCATAGTAGCTGTTAGAAGCAGCATGTAACATTTTTAGACTCCCAGAGATTCTGACTTTGAAACACAGCTGGGTTCTTAGATATCTGCACACAGGATAGTGCGCGCGTGCATGTGTGTGTGTGTGCGTCCTGAAGAGAAATGACCACAACAAAGGAAAGGAGCAGTAGCCACACCCAGTGTGCAGGCCACAGGGCTCACCGTGGCCATTCCTGCTGCTACCTCACTCGGTACCTTTTGATCTAAATGATGACAATACATTTAAGTGGTTTTGGCAAAGTGTTCATTTTTTTCTAAGAGCTCTTTTCTTCCTCTGTGAATGTAACTGTTATATTGTAGTTCTTGCTGAGAAATGTTCACGTATTGAAGAAGTGGTGCTTTATGTCTGAATCACATTTGAATGCCCATGCTCTTACACATATCGCTTTTGCTTTGCACAAGTAAGTGTTTGCACAAGTAAGTGTTTGCACAAGTAAGTGGTTAGTACAGCAGAGCAGGTTCATGAGCCAGAAGGTAAACAAGAGAAGCAAAGCAGAGGGATGTTCAAGACTCTTCCGGCATGTACCTGGAAACACTGTGCTAAGTGAAATACTCGTGACAGAGAAAGACAAACATGGCATGAACTTTCACTCATGTGAAAGAGTATTGTAGATAAAGAATCTAAAATAATTTGACCTCATAGAACTTGATATCAGAATGATGATTACTTCTGACTGAGCCATAAAGGGAGAAGAAACGATGAGAGAGGTTGATTAACAGGTCACAGCTAGATAGGAATAATAACGTCTGGATATTTATGACACATGAGGGCGAACATGGCGGACAATTATGCATTATTCCCCCAAAGTAGCTAGGAGAAAGTATGTTTAACAAACTTGTAAAAAGCAGTTGGTCAATGTTCAAAGAAATGACTATGCTAAATTAATCATTACCTAATATATTCATATAATACTCCTAAAACATCAGCTCCTAAATAGATAAGAATATTATGTGAGCCAGGCGTGGTGGCACACAACTTTAATCCCAGAACTTCAGAAGCAGAGGTGGGAGGATTACTGTGAGTTCGAGGCCACCCTGAGACTAAATAGTAAATTCCAGGTCAGCCTGGGATAGAGCCAAGCCCTATCTCAAAAAAAGCAAAGAGTATTATATGCTAATAAAAAATAGCTTAAAAAGAGAAATGTGTAGGACATTAAAATAAGTATAGATGAAATGATAAGTACTTATAAACTATAACAACATTGGGAAAATTACAGAATAGTAATCAATGTTTAGTTACTCTTACACTAATCTAATCTTGACCAAATCCATAAACTGATTATTTGTTATGCTTATTAACTAGATTTCCCGGTGCCTTGCCCATGTACCAGCAAGCCTTCTCTGACCATCTCTGGGTGGTTTGGTTCATTGAAGTCCCATGGGGAAATCAGAATCAGACATAATAGTCCAAGCTTTGTGCAAGCAAACAATAGTTAGGAGCAGACGGTGACATGACACACATTAGCACATGCAAAAGGCGACTGTTAGAAGATGGAAGACAATGTGACGTGGGAACTGTGAAGCTTGCTCTGCCATTCGCTAGGGGAGACACTAAACAGGGCACACCACACTCCCACATTTATGGCTTTTCCTACTGAATTCCAAGTAAAGACATGTGTTCAAGACAGCAGAATAACTGATCTTGTTGAACAGTGTTCTCTGATAGAACTGAAACTATTGAGGACCTTTGATTTGCCACATGTAAAAAAGTCATTTTGTAAAAGCAAGATAGCATGTGATTTTGCAAGAAAGACACCATGTGTATGAAATTTTTTTTTTTTTCTGTTGCAAGATTGGAGCAATATCAGTACAGTAGGAGGAAGGGGAATACGGAAAATTTCTTGAAATATTTTCATACTAATATTCTACACTATTAAGTTGAACCACAAATGCTAAAATATCACTGGGTCAAAATAAAATGTATCATTTCAGTTGGGGCAAAAATACAAAAAGTTGTTTTCGCAGTGTTCAGAAACCTGGTGTTGAAAATTTAGTTTAGGCTTTGCAATAACATAGTTCTCCCCAGTAAATATAACTTTTCCTTAGCAAGTGCTTTCAATGTTGGGTCTTGCTATTTAAGAAAAAAAAAAAAAACATTGTCTTGGGCTGGAGGGATGGCTTAGCGGTTAAGGCATTTGTCTGCAAAGACAAAGGACCCTGGTTCGATTCCCCAGGGCCCACATAAGCCAGATGTACAAGGTAGTGCATGCGTCTGGAGTTCGTTTGCAGTGGCTGGAGGACCTGGCATGCCCATTCTCTCTCTTTCTCTCTCTGTCTGACTCTCTCAAATAAATAAAACTTAATAAATAAATAAACACTATTATCTTCTTACTTAGCAGGTTCATTATTATAATCCTATATTTTCACATTTTGGCATTCTTTATTTCACAGTCATGCTAATAATATTTCATACTCTCACTTTATCATAAACTCTTTTCTCTACAACTGTCATTTTTTAATTTTTTCCAAACGTATTTACAATAATCTGACACAAATTCACCGATATTTTATCCTGCTTACCCCATTAAGAAAATGTAAAAGAAAAAAAAAACAACTAAAATCATTTGAGCAGAATATGAAATGAAAACAAAGAGCCTGGAATGAAACTAACCATAGGATCAAACCGCAGTTCAAAGAGACGTTGGAAATTCTAGGCTCAAATAAAGTCAACCCTCCAACACTGCCTAACAGGCCCTTATTAAAAACTGTACTCCGGGACGAGACCCGTCACACACAGAACACTAGAGGGCGCTGTCGCTTTCAGCTGCTTCAGGTCTGCAGCGACATTGTGACCTCTGTCATTAAAGATCCACTTAAGCAGATCTTGGCTCACTCCCTTAATAGGAGCGCTGGGGAGGCTGAGGTAGAAGGACCACATGGGGCCAGCCTGGATCACAGGATGAGCTCCAGGTCAGCCTGGACTAGATCTACTGAACACTCGACCTGTGGCCACCTCACCTCTTCAGTTCCAGGAATTCCACCTGGGACAGCGCCTAGTGAGCCAGCCCAGCCTCACATGCTCAAGCAAATTTACTGTAGCATGTTAGTTTTACATTTATTTTTAATAATAAAAATCCAACACTGGGCTGGAGAGATGGCTTACTGGTTAAGGTGCTTGCCCATGAAGCCTAAGGACCCAGGTATGAGTCCCCAGGACCCACGTAAGTCAGAGGTGCAGGTGGCACATGAACCTGGAGTTCTTTTGCAGGGACTAGAGGCCCTGGCACACCCGTTCTCCCTCCCTCTCTCAAATAAATAAGAAAAATAAATTTAAAATTAAAAAATCCATCATTTTTTTTAGAATGTCTGTGGGGAGCACATTACTGTAGACACCCACTGCTCTTTTAACCTAATTTAAACTTAGCAACAACCCTTTGGGGAGACACCTACTTCCCACCCTTCACCTTCCACCCACACCCTCATCCAAATTAGACACTTTAAACAATTTAGGGATTACCTGACAAATCAATTTACCTAGTGTGGCACAGACAACAGGTGATAATACACAATTATTTCCCTTTACTAACGCCTATGTCTCCATCATTTTATTACACTCATGTCCCAATCACCCAGGAATGTTACAAAGTATTTTATATATAATATCTTAGCTGAATATAGGCAAGGTAGACACTACTCCCAACTCAAAGATGTGGCAGAGCAATCCTGTCTCTGAAACTATGTAAATACCAAAATCAAATAAAAACTTTCTGGTACTTTTCCTTTCTTTACCACACTAGAAATGTTTTGGCTGGAATCCAGGTGACCAATGGAATGCTGCCAAGATAAGCCAGGTCCTTCCCACAACCTTTCTAAGCTACAAACTAGTGAATTGTCCTCCCTGGTGACACTTTGACCTCCTGTTTTTAGTTCTCCAACATTCCATCCCAGTTCCCTCTGCTTCATTTCCCTCAGCAGGAGACAGAACGCAACCATATGTTCCTAGAAGATGGTTCACATACACATATCCATAGAATTATTCCCCTCCAAATGTCTATCTTAGCATTTGCATGTTTAGATGTCAAGGGTCACATAAAGAAGGAAACAGACTCTGGAAGGGATTTTGTCAACAGGCAGGTTTTGAAGATGTGCTCTCAGCTTTAAGGATGTGAGGGGAGCAGAACTGGGCAGAAGGAGATGTTGAACTGAGGAGCAGTTTTCTGTCTGAAGCTTGGCATAGTCTTGCAGAGATATTGTAAATGGAAGCAAGGAGCTGAGACTTCGCACCTGGGTATTGGTCAGTTGCTGGATGTGGACTGGCCCTAGGGAAGGGACATCTGTGTAAGAGATGTTTTGCTTCTTTCTTAGAGGCTGAGGGAGAGTTGTGGGGAAGTGATAATCTAGGAGAGTTCAGTAAGCAACACCATCCCTCATGGAAATGGAGAATGGGGCTCTCAAAACTGAAGGGTATTATTCAGGCTGGGTCTCAGAACGTCTACTTGTAAGCTACAGTGTTAGCTACTAAGACCTAAAATCAGGTTCTGTCAAAATGACAGAGCAAAACCAGGTGTGGTGGTGCACGCTTTTAATCCCAGTACTCCGGAGGCAGAGGTAGGAGGATCACCATGAGTTCAAGGCCAACCTGAGACTATATGGTGAATTCCAGGTCAGCCTGGACTAGAGTGAGACTCCACCTCGAAAAACCAAACATACAAACAAAATGACAGAGCAGCCTGGTGGTACGTGTCATGTTAGAAACATTCCATTCAGTAGGAGTCAAGACTAGCTCCCACTGATGCTGGACTCCAAAGCAAGTGCTGTACCACCATGAGATGCTGCCTCCAAAATAAAGACTCATTTCTTTAAAAAAAGGAACTATTGTGATTTTTGTTATGATTGTTGCACTTTGTTATATCTGTGTTATGCCTTTTGCCAAAGTGGAAGAGAAATTTTTATCACATTTTCATATTCTCAAACCCCTTCAGTGTCAAGCTAGGAAATTATGTTCTTTGATGGAAACTCACAGTCACTGGAATCAAGGAAATGTTAGCTGAAATTATACAAAATCTAAATAAACTCACATCTCTAGACGAATGTACAGAAGTTTGTAAGTTTTGGACCTTTTGTACGTTGTGAAGCATCGTAGTACTAATTTCAATCAGCTCTCAAATGCATGGTGTATTTTTCTATAAAACTTTGAGGTCATGAGTGCATGTTAAGAGCAAGCACATTATCAGGCCCAACTTTGCCTTCAGGTGCCCACAGCACAGCATGTGGAAAGGTACCCTTCACCCACCAAACTCTACAGTGACCCTCTGCCTTGATGAGTTTTGGTATCAGACCCCAGCTTTGGACTGACCCTCACAGATCTAGGCTCCAAGACGGACCCAGTGGTCCCATCTGAACAAAGTCTGACTTTTGTCAGACTTTTCTGGTTCAGACAGAGTCCTACCAGGTTGGCCGCTTGAGATCTTAGGCTTCAGAATAGCCCCCATTTACCCAGTGCCCAGGCTCACTACAGTAGATAGTAGCTCAGACCCATCCCAGTGGACTAAAGCACCAGGTAATCCCCTAGGGACTCAGGTGACAGACCCATATGTACCCATACCCAAATACAGGCCAGCCTGCTTTAACATCTAGCACAAGGTCTTCTAGTTCTTGTTATATATAAGAGAATGTCTATAATGGAAGAATATTTCTAAGCAAAATCTTTATCAAGCACAGAAAGTATGATTATATATTCAAAACACCAAAATATGTCAATAAAGAATACTGTACTTGGAAAATCAATCATTGAGGAAAGAGATATGGAAATTTTTCCAATATGAGCTGAGGGAATTCGTCACCTCTGGATCTATCTATCTTGCAAAAATTGCTAAAAGGTGTTGTTCAAATGGAAACCAAAAAGGTCCTAATAAAATGAAATATACAATAAGAAACTCATTATCTATGTAACAATATAATTGGATTCAAAACACTCAATTCTTTAATGGTGATATATAAGTAAATAACTAAAATGAAAGTTTAAAACAAATAAATTAAAAATAACTATAAGCCTGGTGTGGTGGTGCATGCCTTTAATCCCAGAAGTAGGAGAATCACCATGAGTTCAAGGCCAGCCTGAGACTACATAGTGAATTACAGGTCAGCCTGGGCTAGAGTGATACCTTAACCCCCAAAACCAAGAAAAACAAAACCACACACACACACAAATCAATCATAGTTGCAACAGTGTGTCCCTAGTTATTCAACATAAAATGATACAAATTGTGACATCCACATCATAAAATATGGGGGAAGAAGTTAATGTACAGAGATTTTGTATGTAGTCTAAGTTATAAGATGTTTCATATGCATTTAATGATAATCAGAGAGGGGAAATTACAGTTTTTTTTTATTACAAATGACAAAGAAAAAAGAAAACATGCTCAAATAAACAAACTACAAGACAGTAAGAGGGAAAGAATGGGATACATAACCTGAAAAAAATCATAAATCAACAGAATGGCAGTAGTAAGTTCTTGCCTACCAATATTTACTTCAAACATAAAAATGGATTAAATTCTTAATCAAAGTACATACAGTGATGGAATTTTTAGAGTCTGCAATGGACATAGTCAAGGATGTACATCAGCTCAAAGTGAATGGATGGTTAAGATTAAAAACAAAGGGTAAATGAAAAAGACCAAATGATGTAGATATTGCTATATTTGTAAATGAAATATAATTTAAGTTAATATTTGTCACAAGGCCTAGAGAGATTGATTGGTGGCTAAAGGCACTTGCTTACAAAGTACAATGGCCCAGGTTCAATTCCTAGGTACCCTCATAGAGCCAGACACACAAAGTGGCACACGTGTCTTCTGGAGTTCATTGCATTTGCAGAAAGCCCTGATATTCCTACCCTCTCTCCCTCTCTCAAATACATGGAAGATAGATAAATAGATAGATAGGTAGGTAGATAGATAGATAGATAGATAGATAGATAGATAGATAGATAGATAGATAGATGATAGATAAATATTGCCACAAAAGGTCATTGTATGCTGACAAGGAGGTCAGTACATTCAAAGACTATCACATTTTAAATACATATGTGCGTCCACATTGGGGTACCTAAATTTATAAAGCAAATGCTAACAAAATGAAGGATGAAATTGATGGCAGTACAGTAATAGTAGGAGATCTCAACACCTCACCTCCAAAAATGGATAGATCATCACCGCAGAAAACTCAGAAGGAAAAGGTAAATATAAATGCCCCAAACCATGTGGAACAAAAAAAGTTCAAGACCAGATAACACTCTTAAGCATAAAAAAAAAGCTGGAGGTATCATACTAATTTCACATGATATTATAAAGCTACTATAATCAAAACAGTGTGGTGCTGGGAGAAAAGCAGAACCAAAGAACCAAAGGACAGAACAGAAAGCACACAGGACACATATACAACACACTATGTAGATGGTTGACCAAGGTGCTAAGGATATGCAGTGGAGAAGGCTCATACTTTCAGTAAAAAGGTGCTGGAAAAAACAAAAAACAAAAAACAACAAAAAAAAAAAACAAAAAAAAAAACCAGATATCCATGCAGGAAAAAAAAATAGAATTAGATCTGTTCCTTACATTAGACATTCTAAATGGAATAGAGATTTTAATATAAGTCCTAAAGCCATAAAACTACTAGGCAAACACTTGGGAACAGCTGCTGGACACTGGTTCAGGGACTAATCATCTGAATACCACCATAGGAGTACGGACAACAAAAGCCAAAACAAAAAAAAAGTAGAATTACATCAAACCAGAGAGTCACAGCTTCTGCACACCAAAGTGAGTTAATCCACAGAGCGAGGCGTCACTCTACAACTGCTCAGGGTGAATTTCTAAGATGTGCAAAGCACACAGACAACTCAAGCCCAAGCACACTTGTGACCTGGTTTACATGAGACGAAGAACTTGCACAGGTGTGACTTAAGACACTGAAAGTAGATGAGAAATTCCTAGCGTCATAAATCATCAGAGAAGGCAAGTCAAAACCACAGTGAGATGTCAACCTCACACATATTGGATAACCATGGCCTAAATGACAAAAGATAAGTGTTGAAACTATACAGAGACAAGGGTGTGCAGAGAAAAAGCAACGCCTGTCCTTTTGTTAGTGGGAATTTGAATCACTGCAGCCGTCACTTATAAAGAAAACAGTGTGGAGGGTCCTCATACAATTTTTTAAAACTTCCATATGATTAAGCAATCTCAGTTTTAGAGATATAAACCAAGAATGTGAAATCAGGAAACTAAAGAGATGTCTGCACTCCCATGTTCATTGCAGGATTTTTCACAATTGTTAAGAAATCAGTGTGTCTATCAGTGGATAAATAAAAAAAATAAGATAGACACATAGATGATAGAGAATTGATAATATGCAATACTGTTCAGATCAAAAAGGAGAGACAATTCTATCATTCTGATGACAGAAGAACATGAACATCAAGCCACGTACCTTAAAATTATATCTATACCTACATCATCTATATATAGATATCTATGTATGTATATATGTATAAAATTCACCAGTTGCATTTCAATAAATCTAGAAAAAGTTTCTAAGAAGAATAAAATAAAAGATGAGGTTACATTTGGTGTAAAGGCTTGACATACGTCAACATACTTAAACATGAGACTTTAAGTCATAGTACAAGAAATAAAAATAAAATTAAATCATTCACAGATGATGATTTTTCCGAGAGTGGGGTATCAACAGTGACCATTGAAGAATATATTCAGCTCTGTCAAGTAGGGCAACCCTTATTTACAGATGCCTTAAGTTGTCAATACTATTTTTTAAGAATACCTATGTCTGACACATCAAACTTTTCACTATTCAGGTTCTGTCTATATGTGTTTGCTTTGAGTTTTCTAAAACCATAAGTATAAATCAGTATTACACACTTCATTTCCCTTCATTTTATGGTCAGGTACAATAGAAAAAAATTAAACTTTCAGAGCTATTTTTAAGTCTACTCCATGCATTCACTCTTACCATTATTTATTATTATTACTACTACAACTACCATTATTATTATTACAATTGCGACAGGAGTTATAGTATTTAAAAAAAAACAAATATTCACACACACAAAAACAGTAAAATGTACCTTTTATCGCTCCTGGAGTCTTGTAGTTTGCTTTTATCATACCTCACCTATTGTGCTGACTTTTAAAGTTGTCTTAATTCGATCAGTATCTAAAGCAAACACAGCTTTCACTAAGGGAAGTTCACGTTCTCTTAGCAGCAATCTCCTTAAATTATCACTATAGCAACACTCCGGTGAAGGCATTCTATTCCTCTCTCATTCCTCAGCCTTACCCCCTGCGAACCGAACAAATGTGCAGCTCCTGGTGCCAGCTTTGAGACAGAAACACTTTGAACATTGATTTACAAAAAGTGCTTCGAATGCATTTTCAGTGGGAGAAAACAAAGACACATTTTCCACTTGGTATTCAGTAACTCGGGCACTTTCAAGTTAAGATCTGAGTGTTGTGATGCGAGCTGTCCTCAGTATCAGAGACTGTGCCTGGCAAATATGAGGCCCTGGGTTCAGCTCTCAGCATCACAAAAGTCAATGATTAAGTAAAAGATGTGAGTGTTAATTTGTTAGGGCAGTCCTTTCACAGTGCGTACCTGGATCAAATCACCACTTTTAAAAAGTCCCAGAAATGTAAGTTTAGAAAAATGTTTTAAATTTCTCTATATGCCTCTCTATCTCTTAAGTGGATAAATAAAATATTTTAAAATATTTCAGTTTTTAAATTTGGAATATGAGAGGAGAAACTAAGTGAATCTTTTGTCAACCGATATTATGTCATAATAATGAATTAGTAACAAACAACAAACATCATTTAATTTATTTACATTTACAGAAGATATAATTTTATATTTAATTTGTTAACTAAACTTGCTAAGAATTTCCCCAAATGCTTAATACACACACACTTGAAAAACTATAATTACCAGGGCTGGAGAGATGGCTTAGCGGTTAAGCGCTTGCCTGTGAAGCCTAAGGACCCTGGCTCAAGGCTCAATTCCCCAGGACCCACGTTAGCCAGATGCACAAGGGGTGCACACGTCTGGAGTTCGTTTGCAGTGGCTGGAGGCCCTGGTGCGCCCATTCTCTCTCTCTCTCCATCTGCCTCTTTCTCTTTCTCTCTCTCTTACTCACAAATAAATAAATAAAAATGAACAACAACAAAAAATTATAGTTACCATAGTAGAAATGCACTTTCTAGGAGCCAAGGGAAATCACACATTTTAAAAAATACAAAAGCAATATTAGAGAGGTTTTACTTTTTTTTTTTTTTTTTTGGTTTTCCAAGGTAGGGTCTCACTCTAGTCCAGGCTGACCTGGAACTCACTATGTAGTCTCAGGGTGGCCTCAAACTCACAGCGATCAACCTACCTCTGCCTCCTGAGTGCTGGGATTAAAGGCGTGAACCATCATGCCCAGCTGAGAGGTTTTACATTTTTAAGAATATAAAATAACAGTTAAGTAAAAAAAACCCATACAAAAGACAAACATCTGGTGGATGAATGCTCAAGGAGTCATTCTAAAAGTTCTACACTACACTGCACAAGACAATTTAAGAAAAGACTTCCAGGGCTGGAGAAATGGCTTAGCAGTTAAGGTGCTTGCCTGCAAAGCCAAAAGACTCAGGTTCAATTCTCCAGGTCCCACATAAGCCAGATGTACAAGGGGGTGCACACATGTGAAGTTCATTTGCAGCAGCTGGAGGCCCTGGCGCGCCCATTCTCTCTCTCTCTCTCTCTCTCTCTCTCTCTCTCTCTCTCTCTCTTTGCCTCTGTCTCTTTCAATAAATAAATAATAATACAAAATAAAGTAAAAAAGAATAGACTTCCAGATAAGAGATCCTTCCAGATTTGTTGTTATTTCCAGACCTCAGGTAAACTAATTCCTTGCTTTGAAATTTCAATGCAGAACACATCAGTGAGAGCCACTGCTGTGCCTGTTCATGTGATGCCAAATAAAATTAGATGAATTCAATTTGGTTTTCTTTCCTATTCATGGTGATGAATATTTATTGTTAAGTGAAACTTGTTAGCTCCCCCCCCCTAATTTTTCCAGTCAATAATGCTAACTAATCTTATGAATTATAGAAAAGACAGAAAGAAATCAATTTCCTCAGGCATAGGTCTGTGCTTTGGGAATATCATAGACACAATTTGAAATCATGGCACAGCCATTTACTGTGGGGCTTTACAAAGTTGACTTGACTACTCTGTGCCTCAGTTTACCCATTTGTAACACAGAGGTGTAAATAATATCGCAAATCTCACAGAATCACTTCAGAGATTCATTTGACATTTATAGAAATGCTTTATCCAAAACCTACCACATTGCATTTGTTATCAGCCAGTGTGAGTCATGGTTATGCTAGATTTTAATCATAGTCATTTAAACATGACAACAATCTGTGTCCATGGAAGAGAACCAGCCATTTCTTTCTCTAATCTTATTAGTGGAATATGCACCTGACAAAGGCAGGCAAGCTGAGTCACTTCTACAAGCTGGAAAAAGCCAGATCCTTTACTGACATGCTTCTCTGTCCTATACTCGCTTCCTAATTTGACAAACTAGGGTTTCGTGTACAGTTTAGACATCCCAGAAGACATTTATTGCACAAATCTGAACCACCAGCTTTCATTTATATTTATATGTTTAGAGCAACTAAATCAATTCTTTTATAAATAAGCTCTTCCTGAAACCTTAAGAACCAGGCATCACATCTACTATTCATTCCTAAGGAGTAGCCATTTCTTCTGTAGTATTGCTGGGTAGCAATTTAAAGCCATTTAGGGCTGGGGAGATAGTTCAGTGGTTAAAGGCACTTGCTTGCAAAATCTCTCAGGCCAGACTCAATCTCCCAGTACTCAGATGAAGCCAGATGCACAGGGCTGGAGAGATGGCTTAGCAGTTAAGCACTTGCCTGTGAAGCCTAAGGACCCCAGTTCAAGACTTGATTCTTCAGGACCCACATAAGCCAGATATACAAGGTGGTGCATGCATCTGGAGTTCATTTGCAGTAGCTGGAGGCCCTGGCATGCCCATTCTCTATCTATCTGCCTCCTTCTCTCTGTCACTCTCAAATTAAAAAAAAAAAGCCAGATGCACAAAGTGGTGCATATATTTGGAGTTCATAGCCAAGAGACCCTCATATGCCATTCATTCTCTCTCTCTGCTCATGAATAAATGAATAAAATATAAATACATCCATAAAGCCAGTGAAAGATTCTTTTGTGTTCATCCCAGGGGTTATTTTAAGCTGCATACTTGCTAAGACTGTCCCCAAACAATATCACTATTTTTTTCTCTCTGTCTCTCCTTCCTTCCTTCTTTCTTTCTTTCTTTCTTTCTTTCTTTCTTTCTTTCTTTCTTTCTTTCTTTCTTTCTTTCTTTCTTATTTTTGAGGCAAGCCCAACAAACTAACTTTTTTTAAATGCAAGAGAGCAAGAGAAAAAGAGAATTGGTATGCCAAGATCTCCTGCCACTATAATTGAACTCCACACATGTGAACTACCTTATACGCATATGGTACCTTGGGCGCTTGCATCACCTTGGATGTCTGTCTTATGTGGGATCTGGAGAGTTGAACATGGGTCCTCAGCCTTGGCAGGCAGATGCCTTAACTGCTAAGGCATCTCTCCAGCCCAATATCACTTTTTAGCAATGGATCTTCAACTTAATGACTCCTCATGGTTTCACCTGTATGCAATGAAGGGTTTTTTTTATAGTTTATTTTTATTTATTTATTGGAAAAAGAGATAGACAGAGAGAGAGAGAGAATGGGCACACCAGGGCACTGCAAATGAACTCCAGATGCATGCACCACCTTGTACATCTGGCTTACATGGGTCCTGAGGAATTGAACCATGGTCCTTTGGCTCTGCAGGCAAGCACTTTAGCCACTAAGCCATCTCTCCAGCCCACACTGAAGATTTAACAGAGTCAAAGGCTGCTGAACTTTACATCTCCCCATATTCAAAAGCCCCCTCATGAGCATATGATATTGTGAATATAAAGCATCCTCCAAAAGCTCATGTTTTTGATCCCCAGCTGATGGGGCAGTTTAGGAAAGCGGGGAAGCCTTTAGGAAGTGGAGTCTTGCTGGAGGAAGCACGTCACTGGAGATGAGCCTTGACATTTTATAGTCCAGCCCCACTTGCCAGTTTGTGCTCTCTAGTGCCTCCCTGCTGATGTGAAGATGGGACAGCCCGTTGTCTGCTCCTGCCATAATTTCTCTGCCAGGATGGACTTGTCTCAAAACTGTGGACCAGAATGAGCCCACAGACCGCTGCTGGTCGGGTGTTTTGTCCTAATAGTGTGAAAGTAACAGATGCAGAGCACATTTCCATGAAGCTGAAAGAAGAACAGAGGAGAGATGTTTTCCAGTGACTTGGCATTATTTCCAGTTGGTAATCAGCTACTTGAAGGAGAAGATTGTGAGCAGAAAAAAAAGTTACCTTCAGAAGGGTTTGGAGTCCTAAAAGAGGACCCCAGTTTGTAAACAACTTAAGCAATGCTTGTTGTACATTGCATGCAAGGCACTGGCTAGACATACTGGAGATTTCAGGTGAGGGGGGATGCAGGAGTAAGGGGAGAAGGGAAGACACACCAAATCCGGACCTAACACCATTAAAAAGCCTACATCTTCAAACATCCTCACAAAGTGTTTTTCCTCTGACAGCCCTCCCTGTAAGTGTGGAGTGGGCCAGTCCTGGGAGGGGGAGAAATAGGAACTAGCAGCGGCCCTACTTCATTCCTGTCTTGCCTTCAGGGTTGACCATTGTTGGAGGAATTGTCAAGTCAGGCATCTCGACCCATAGAGACAAGAGCAAAAGACAAGGTAGGAAGACATGGGGTAAAATGAAGGCCCCCGGTGTATGCAATTTATAACCTGTCTGCTTGTCTCAAAGCAGTGTAAGCAGCCACCAGGCCCTTTGCTTTTATTGTTGGGTTGCTCCTTCAAGGGCGACGTTTCTTTTTCTCTTCAGGAAGAAACAATACCAACGCCAAGAGAAAATAACCGCTTACGAAATAGCAGCGGCAAGGACGTGGTTCAGGAAGGAGGTGCGGAGAAGACCCGGGGAAGATTCCAGAGCAGGAAAATATAGATTCGGAGGTAATTTTAGCACAACCCCCTCACCTTTCAAACGAAATAAAAGCATAGTTGAAATGGCATTTTGGCAGCGAATCTGAGGTTCACAGTGCCCGTAGGGCATGGCTGAGTGAAATCATCCAGGAGGCAGATGCCAAATGGGCATCAGGCAGGAAGATAACCCACAGAAGAGCAGCCAGCAAGGGGTCGTGGCAGCCTCTGGGGAAGATGAGTCTCACCAACAGTGGCAGACATGGGAGGCAGCCCCGCTTTTCAGGCTACAGTCAGTGACAGCAAAAACCTCCACAAACTGTGTTTTTGTGCCCCTGCAAAGTATTTTTTTAGCATCTCAGAAACATGGCCTATGTTTTTGATTATTTTTATTTATTTGAGAGTGACAGAGAGAGAAAGAGGTACAGAGAGAGAGAGAGAATGGGCGCACCAGGGCTCCAGCCACTGCAAACGATCTCCAGACGCGTGCGCCCCTTTGTGCTTCTGGCTAACGTGGGTCCTGGGGAATCGAGCCTCGATTCCAGGGTCCTAAGGCTTCACAGGCAAGCGCTTATCTGCTAAGTCATCTCTCCAACCCAACATTGCCTATTTTATATGTCTAAGATATAAACATACTGACAATGTAAAGTGATCACATAGTCTGACAGCGGTAATGCCTGTGAAATCTACTCAGAACAAAAAAATTCAGCTTAATTTATAATACTGTTACTGACACTCCTATACTGAACCTTAGATCACTAGAATTTTTTTTCTCTCTCTCTCTTTTTTTTTTTTTTTTTTTGCTTTTTTGAGGTAGGGTCTCACTCTAGCCCAAGATGACCTGGAATTCACTATGGAGTCTCAGGGTGGCCTCGAACTCACGGCAGTCCTCCTACCTCTGCCTCCCGAGTGCTGGGATTAAAGGTGTGCGCCACCACGCCCGGTTTGGAATTTTTTTTTTTTTTGTACTACTGTCCTACA